>NC_034410.1:35384679-35481498 GCF_002078875.1 Numida meleagris | reverse complement strand
AAAAAAAAAAGGAAGAACACAAAAGAAAGAGGTAGGGAAAGGGCACAAATCCCTTCCCAGCTTTTCCCACTAAAGTAGACAGGGAGAATTACATGTCTTTGCTCTGACTGCCTCCATCCTCCACCCTGGTAATCAGAAGCTGAGAAGATGAGACACTTATCTAGCATGCAGGATTTGACCCTAAATGGGTTGTGTATCTATGTGCTAGAATTATCAGAGTATGTATTAAATTTCTGCCTTTGAGTCTTTTTTTTTGTTTTTCATGAAAGATAATATTCATCGAGTCAGAAAGAGTTTTAGTCAGTCACAGTCACAAATATCCCAGCCTGTTGTACATTTTGGATGTGAGTCACTTATGATCCTTGATTTCTCCAGGAATTTTATGTAGTGGCTAATGGACTGAATAAATTGTGAGTTTTCAAAACCCAGTATTCTTTAAATCACTCAATAAAACTTCCCTTTTCAACTGGATTTTATTGTGAGGACTGTATCAGCAGTAACACAGTAGTTCAGAATGGTTGGCATGGGCATATTTCTTTGATAAAGTCTCAAAGCAGATAAAGTCTCCCTCAGCTTCAACCTCCTTCCTATATTCAGACTTTCTGTAAAGTGGTAGCTACTTTTAAAAGAAAAAATAAAAATCTAATTCTCTTATATCTGCATCTGTTGTCTAACATTACCCACTTTCTCCTCCTTGTTTTTGGCTGAATATTTTTACTGGAATTAAAGAGGAATCTCTTGTTTATTTTTAATACTTTTTTTTTTTTTTTCCAAAGACTAAGCAGGCAGAACCTGCTTAATACGTGTAATATTCTCCCTGATAACAAATGCAGCATCACAGTTTCAGATTGTCTTTTATTTTCATTATTAGAACGTGTTGTCTTGTAAATGATGTCTTCCACTGGCATGTCTGCTACTGCAGGCTCCTTTTTGTCCTGCACAAGTCTCATTCTCCAGATTCTAGAGCACAATGGAATATTTATTAGTAGATTCCAAAATTCAACCAATCCAATAATTTCCTTCCAACCCCTGTGACCCATGATTCTGTGTAAGCTGGGCACTGGAAAATGTACTATTTCAAACAAACAAATAAACACAACTAAAAACAACAAAGCATGAGCATGGTCTGGCCCAAAAATTATGAAGAAAAGGCATGAATGGAAGAAGGGATAAAACAAAACCTGATTTTATGTAAGTGAAGCTATTTTAAAAATTCTATCAGATTTCTTTGATAAGACAACATATATTAGGCAAGTCATAATGGATGTATTTGCCTATTTCCACAAATGGTCCTAGAAAAGTTTGAGCAGGAAATGAGAAGTCCACTGTGTCTTAAAGACAGTTGCTGACCCTAAAACATTAGGAGTTACTATCAAAATTAAAGGAAGATTGGAATTTCTGGTAGAAAGTAAAGTTGAAAATTCTTGTGGACTGTGGAAGAGGAATTATGTTGAGTAATGCAATTGTGCAATTTCATGTGGACTTCTCCTCAGTGTGGGCATTTATTATTTGATGGTAACAGAATAAAAAAAAGCCAAGTATGCTGGCTGGTTACGGGGTGACTGATCCATGAAGTCCATAAGATCATGAAAAGGGATGCATGAGCCTAGGATATACTAGTACATGTAATGCTTAGAATAAAGAGAAATGCTAACAACAAAAAAAACAAGCAACTGGTGAGAACCTATTTGGAGTATTGTGCGCAGCTTTACTTCATTTTTGAAAGAACTAAAAGCTTGTGGGACAAAGCTACCAGAAAGACTGGAGAAACTGCAGTAATAGAAACAAAAGGTGGAATTTTATATGGCAACATAAAGACTAGGCAGATTTATGGCTTTGCATTTGAAAGAGCATGTGTGAGGTGAGTAAGGAAAGGTAGGAGCTACTGAAACAGTTTGTCTTTAATCATGCAGTTCTGCATCAGAAATTAGGAGAAAATTTCTATTAAAATTGTAAGTATCCATCTGCCTCACAAATCCAGACTGAAGCTAAAATAAATTTAGAAGATACATGGTGTGTTGCTTGCAAGACACTTGGTCCTGTGACTCAGGAAATCCCTTCTATTTTTAAATTCCTACTCTTTTTGTATTTCTGAATACAAAAAGATATGAGCAGGTCCCACTGTAGGGCCTTACACAAAAAAAAGAAGCATGGAGACCATCTTCCCTGGGATGGGAAAACAGATTTCTAGATGTCTTACTGAAGTGAACACTGTTGGAATCCAGATGGTACACTTCCAACACCTTATTTTGCAGTAGAAAAAACATTTTAGCTAAAGGTTTGGGTCCATGAAACCTGTTATTCATCAGATTTTCTTTCTCTAGAACATTTTCAACCAAATATGTTCAATATCTGTAAAGACTTGTACATTTTTTATTGTTCATATAAATACTTCATATTTTTTCCATTTCAAATTTCCTAAAATATTAAAAAACCATTTATTTCTTGTCCTCAGTTGCCATCAAGACCATCAAACATCAAAACCATTTTCTTCATAGTATTTTACACCAGTATTATGTGTTCCATTTATACCTCGTCTAACATCACTAATTTTAGCAAAAGAATGAAAATGAACTACATCATTTCTTGGAAGCTTTGTGTATATATGTATAGATATACGTATATATATATATACACACACATACATACTAAGTACTCTTAAAGAAATATATTTGTACTGCATTTTAAAGCAAAGGTATAATGATGCATAATGAAATTCATGGCAAAGAGCAGGACAGTAACAGCAAGCATTTAACAGTTCATTAGATTTGAGATGGATTATTCCCACCCACATTATAGTATGTTCTGACAACTTTGTATAGCAGTCTTTTAAGCTATTTTTCCCCAAAGTGCTCTTGAGACAAATGGATACCAGACCATATACCAGAAGGAAAAGGCAGACTATTTATATATTCACTGTAGTTTTAAAAACACCCATTCCTCAGACATTAGTTATGTCTCATCTGACTAAGTGTATTTCATATCTGAATTGGACGTCTGGATTCCCCTTGTAGTCAGAGAAATGGGTATTTCCTGGATATGATTAATCTCTTTTAATATACATTTCAAAAATGGGTCAGATGAATCATGCTCTGAAGGTGTCTCTTTCTATACACTAAGAAAAGAGATGGCTCAAATGTAGGTGGGTAGAGCTAGAGGAAAGTAACAGCATCTGTCATATATTCCACAGTCATGGAAAAATAGAACTCAGGTGCCACTTATAATACATTCCAATTTTAAGAAGCTAAATCAAGACCCATGGAAATTTCAATTATTAATTAAATGAGGGTTGAAGTGGCAGAACAGTTATCTTCCGTTATTCCAGCTATTTCATTCCAAGAGGAGTTCACAGTGCTTGCCAGGCTAAAAATAAATAGATAAGCTATCACCAAATATTATAAAACTGCATCAATGGCAATACCATATAAATACATTATCCAGAATTGTTTTACTGTTTTACATCACTGAAAATCAGTTTAGCTTCAAGTCTTTGTAAAGCTAAGCTCCATTTTGTGCTTGTTGCTAACATTGTTTTGCTTAAAGAGCATATCTGGACAAACATTTATGTAGTCCTCTATTCCAAGATGAACTCAAAAGGCAACTCAAACACTCCAGCATTTGAGGTCACCTGTGGCCCTCTTACCCTGGAATAAGCACTCAGTACAGCCAGAAAAAAAAACAACTCAGCTGATAACCAGCATGGTCAGGCTTGCTGATAGACAGTAGTTGCCTGATGTGTTTAACTGCAAGAAAACATCTGTCTCCCCTAAACACTCAATTCCTCTCCTCAAGTGGACTCCACATAGGTAGACCTCATAGCACTACACTAGAAAGGATGCACTAGAGTAGTTTGTAAAGTAGAGCTTATTGTCAAGCAAGAACCAGTGGTGTAACCTGACCCACACTTCTAGATACAGTTATTTTCATGAGTCATTTCACATGATTCTTGATGTTTATCGGAAAGGGCAGAAATTCTGAGTATACCCTTGTGCAAACCTATTTGCAGAACAGGTCCCAAATAAGATGTTTTCTTACAGACAACATTAGTGTTGACAAGATAAGAGACTCAGCTTTAGCTATATATGACCTTGGTGGCAATGTACTGTGAATTATCTTGAAAAAGTATTCTGAAAAGAAATTAATTTAACTTGAATGAATTGGGGGCTTTTGTTATGCAAATAAAGGCATTTCTGTAGTGCATATAAAAAACATATAAGAAGTGTGTGCTTAAGAAGTTAAATTGATAGGCAGACTGGATATGGCAAGAAGAAGAGAGGACAAGAAACAAAATCTTTTATTTGGTTAGCATCACATGTTCTGCTAGTAACACAAGATCAGGTTTCCAGCCTGCAGAATGCTGGAAACTGCAGTTTTTGCTGACCTGACAGCACCTTGGTTTTTCCAGCAGTCTAGGAAATGAACTGGCTACTGAGAACACATTGACAGCTGTTTATGTCCTGAGACACTTCTAACACCTAAAAGTATTCATGAGGGACACCAACAACAGACTGAATAATTTAAAATAAAAAAAGTAATAACTTATGTTATTAAAAGAATGGCTGTGTATTCATCATTTCTTATGAAATAATACAAATATCATGAAATTTGAAAAATTGTATAGGTTTCTTCTGAAAAACAACCTTTACTTCACAAATTCTGGTACTTTACCCTGTATCTGACATTGCAGGTCTCTAGACTTTGACAAGTATTTGCAATTCTCCTTGCTATGGTCACAACAATATTTTCACTTTCTTCCCAGCTATTTTCCCATTTACAGAAACAGAATAAATAACCACAATTACATCATACACTGAAGCCAATTTAAATCACTATGGTTCTGTAAAGCTGTAGCTAACATGCTAATGCAACCATTAGAGGTGGTCTCAGGTATTTACGAAGTGATGTAGAGGTAAATGATAAAATAAACTGCTAGCTACAGCTGGCACAAGGACCACTCCAATAAAAAAGGAGAAATCACTGACAATTACCTTCTGACAGGAGAAACTCAGCTTTATAGGAAGATGCTTACAATTTGTTAGCTGGTGAGATAAAAATCGGAGTAACTAGAAAACTACTTGGATCTATGTAAGATGAAAAAGACAGCAACTCAAAATTAATTACAAATTTATAATGAAATGTACCTTTTATTCTTCCAGTCTTGTTTAATTCATGTGAAAAGCAGTTGGCTATCTACAAATCTTTTAATTTCATATCTATACAAGCAAGACAAAAATATCTAAGTGCACAATTGATATAACCGCATATGCATTGTGGAAAATTATTTATAGAGCATCTACTCAAAAGTGACCTCTACTGACTCAATTTTGCCTTTCAGTCCATTTCACTTTAAGGTTAACCTCTCCTTACTAGCCCTTCCACAGAACCAAAACCAAACAAAAATCAGTACTCATGCTCAGTAACCCTATGCAAGTGGAAAAACAGTAAGGCAGAGAATCATCTTCTGTCACATAAGCTATCTAAACATACAGCCAGAGAGGAAGGATAGCATGGAAGCTTGGATGAATCACACTTTGGAAACACCTAATTCAGAACAGTACGTACCATTCTCTGAAAGTACCTTGTGCTTTACAATAATGACTGAACTTTATACTTTTTAGATATTTGGCTAAAATAAATTACATCCTCAAATCCCAGTGATCAATAAAACTTGCTGCTTGAGTAAAATATGGGCTTTTTTAATTTGTTGTTGTTGTTATGGCAAATGAAAAACATGATTTTGTGATTCCCCCATAATTTCTTGGAGATATTACTGTGAATGCATGGAATCCACATTGAAAAACAATTTCAGTGCAGTTATAGTAGTCTATGTCACTACAGGGTGAGATAGCGCTGAAAAAATCTCAAATTTTACTTATTAAATATTAGTCTTGTTCTAATACCACCATGAGCCTAGATTTATTGGGAGGGAATTACTGCAAGACCACACACACTGACAGATCTGGTTGAAACATAAGTGCAAGAGCAGTAATGACTTAAATGGAAGGCTTTAAAACATCCTCTATAATAAAATGAAATGGCAGCATAAAATCTATTACTTCTTAAAAATGCAAAGGAAATTAAAGAAAATAAAATCCACATAAAAGTTATTAAGATTCACAGGAATCTGCATATAAAACCCATCCTTATTTTTCTGATTCTGTATCACAAAACACAGATTTAACATGATCTTAAGGAACATACACCAATAATCTGAGCAAGTACTTTATACCACATCCCTCCAACTGGGGATTGCACCCTTGTGTGCTTGTATACTGTGTGCCTGATACAATCTGTGCGTTGTACAACTATGAAATTTGTCAGATCAACACTATGAGAAATAACTCCTATCCTCACTCTCAAGTTCAGCAAATCCTAACTGGGTCAATAATGGCAGCTCACAGGCTTCCACTCCAAACTGAGATGGTATCTGGAAGGAGCATAAAGAGATGGAAGATTACGACTGTGTGATATTAATATTCAGTGGGTGTTAACAGCTAACATAAACATCCTTTAAGCAGCTCCAATTTACAAGGCCACAACAGCATTTTAGGAATCATGAGGTTGCCGATGGATGTTAAGTTGTAGTGTACCCATCTCCAGAGCTAAATTACTCCCTATGAAGTAGGAACAAAGGTGATAATTTATTTTCCTTGATTCACTCTGATAGGTTCTGTAATTCTGAATATATTTGATACTCTCAGCCATGTTTTTGGTATCTGTTTGCTTTGAATATACACTTGCAATGATGTAGTCATCCTATATAATTTCTGTTGATACAAAGGATCAGTGTATTAGTTCTAGACAAGGCAGATCTGTACAGATCATTGCTTTCTCTATCTCCCAAGAGCATATCACAAATACACAAACTCTAGGAAGCAGATCAAGACATTCAATAACAAGTATTTTATGTTTTAAATCAAAAAATAACCTGTCCAAAAACCTAACTAATCTAGTCTACCTTTGGTGGACATGATCTAAAGTCAGCCAAGAGAAGCTGGAGAGGACTTCAGTAAGAGCAGAGGAAGAGACAACAATCACAGAAGTATCTTGCTGTAACTACCTGATTCATCAATGGGTCATTTCTGCCTTGAACTACAGCTTTTTCTCTTAGAATATATTTGTAAGTGGTGGAGTTTAAGCTATTCTCTTCTTTGGCAACTCGATGTGTGCAGACATATCCTTTCATTAACGCATACTGTTCAAAAATAAAAAATGTCTCACTATAATAAAAATGCTTCAAATTGCTTACAGAAATGTAAGTTATCTTGGAAATTCAGTAGTATCCTGTATAATTTTCTTGTCTATGGCAACAGTTACATGCACATGAAAAAAAACAAGTATTTCACATAAGAAAAGAAATAGCAAAGTACAGGAAAGCTTACAACAACATCTGAATTATTTTCAGTTCTTTGCTTGGTGCATCAATTCAAAGAGTGTTTGATATGATAGTACATAGAGAGGTGTCTAGTGGGAGCTGTGCCACCAGCTTCAATGGGAATAATACCATACTTTATCTTTTTAAGTTAGGACATATATAATAAGCTTGATCAGGAGAAGAGATTGCATTTAAAATAATTTTCCTGGTCCAGTTACACTGATTATTTGGAACTCAGGTAGTAATCATAAGAACTCCAGACATGGTTCAAAAAAGTGACAGCATCTATGTGGTGTCACAAAGCAATCCATTATGACATGAAACTTCATCTTAAGAGAAAAATAAAAAGTTATGAAGAACAACTTAGAAAAAACACTAATGCTGTCAAATGGATGTTCTCAGGCATATTGCTTCTTACCTTTCTGTTTTAATTAGTGAAAAGTTTTATTCAAAGAAATGTTGAATACACTAAATTGTCAAAGCAAGGCAAGAAGGGTCTCCTCTATATTGCTGGTATTTCTGTCCTGGAAACATAGCCATATCATAGCTTTGCAAGACTCCTATTTCAGAGAAGCATAATCTTATTTCCCTTGAGAGATGGGAAAAACACAATAACCATCCCTTTGGAAATGCCTCTCTAGTCACAAGTTATCTACTAATAAGCACAGCTATATAAATACATCAATAAGTGGAATTATTCATTGAAATGTAATGTGATTTCATATGTATGCATTGTTAATGAATAACCTGTTCTGACCATATGGCTGTCATTGATATTTACATATCTCAATTCTGCATAATACTCTTTGCCTACAACATATCCTACCTTGCTACTAAAGACTCACAAGCATGAAAATCCACTGAACTCATTATACCTGGAAAAATCAAACAGTTTGAAGATTTTGAGTTAAAGAAGACAGCGTCAAACTCAAACTATGTTTTCTGATAAAATACATTCAAATACTTTAAAGAGAAATTAACAAATTTTAAGTTTTTACAGACAATGAGAAAAGTAGTTTAACAAATGAATAAACAACAACTATTAGACAGAAATGGTGAGAATCAATACTTTCAATACTTTAAAAATAACATCAACTCAATTCTTTTTCAAAGCTACTCTATGGCTCAAAGTAGGACCGGTTAACAACATATCTATAGCCATAGATGATTTTGTGATACACTTTAAAGTTTACTTTTAACATTTGTTTTCTTGAAATCTGACATTAACTGACACATTTTCATTTCTGCTTGATGTAACACATATTCACAACACTAGACCTGAAAAAAAAACTTCTACTCATTCCTCTTTCTTACAAACTGAATCTTTATCTCTCTCCTCTTACTATTCAATATGACGCAGTGGCTTGTCTTCTCAACTACTTGTGCTGTCACAAACAGTTATACAGGAGCCTTTTATGTTCTACTTTGTTCCATGATTTTTGCCACCAAGGGCCAAAGCAATAAGATGATAAAGAAGCCTGATCTAGAGAGGTGTGTGTATGAGATGAAGCAAAGGAAAACAATCAGAAGAGAGAAATTCCCATCTCCATTATCTAGTTTATTAGAGTATTCATTTCATTTGTGAGTTATTTTCCTTAAGATATTTAAAAAACACGTCTTAAACTGAGACCGTTTTATCTTGCATACTTCTACAAAGAAGCCTCTAGTAACAAGTTCAGAGTAAAAATTGTGGGAGCTTGATAGACACTAGAATAGCTCCAGTAGATTAAACTGGATGCTTTCATTAAAAGGGTAATATCTTATTGAATTTTATATATGAGATAGGAGTGAATTCAGAAGAAGCCTTTTGTTTGTTATGTGTTTGTAGACAAGAACTTCAAAGAAATTACTTGAAAATTCTGCCTCAAGTTTATGCCTAAATCTAGACCACATTCTATTGCATACAACACAGAAATAATCCATTACCAGTAGGTAAAATAGAATGAACAAATTTGCTTTGAATTAATACATTAATTAAAGATTTAATTGTGTAACAATTTACTGCAGTGTTTTTCCCATCTGAGCTGAGAGGTTTTGTCTGCTGCAGACAGGAAAGTTAGCCAGATCCAATCTTATTCTCCATGCTTGTCAAACAAGTATTTCAGGACTGTGCTCACTCATTTATTTCCCACTTATGTCCTCACAGGCAAAAAATATATATATAAACAATATCCTTATATCAAGCTGTATATTCACTTGTCTGTAGAATTTGGTTCATAGTCTAAACCAGGCAGAGATGAATGGATATTTGACCCTCTTGTCTGTCACAAGAGTTATTAGAAATGTTCTGGCCTTAGACAAATCCAATCTATACCTTTTATTTTAGAAAGTCAGCACCTCTTTTCTAGCAAGTTCTATTATTCTTATAGAAAGACATTAGGGAAAAATATGACACTTACAGAGACCTAGATAATTTATTATAGGGCTTTGAGCCTTCTTACTTAGAGTGCACTAAGATCACTTACAAATTTTAACCATAGTCATCAATCCAGTTCCCATATCTACATTTTAAATGTATCCTTTTTCTGATCAGCAGCAAAAACTGACAAATCAGTGAGTATTTCAGATTTCTTAAAGAGTGTCTCTCATCAGGACCTTCATTAAATATGTTGTTACACAGCTACTTCGCTAATCACAACAACAAATGAAACTCCATAGCAAAGAAGCAAAGCATAACAAAGAAGCAATTAGTGGGGTTTTTGGTGGTAGGTGGATGGTTGGACTGTATGATCTTGTAGGTCTTTTCCAACCTAGCTAATTCTATGATTCTATGATAACAATCATAACAGTCATAACAGTGCTTATGAACTTTTCCAGGGTGGGGAAAGCAACGCATGAGCCTACTGAATGTCTTGAAGGACCAATACAAGCAAAACTCAAAGCTATGCTTATAGCTTTGTTTGGAACACAAGGTCTCCTAGCGACATATCTCAGGGCAATTAGGTATGATTCAATTACTGTGATGAAAACAGTTTAGCACACCTATTCACTGTCTCTGGTATCTCTGCTTAAACACTGTACCAGTTGTGTCATTTCTGCCTTCTCAGCTGCTAGGACAGAAAAGCATTTCTTCTACACTGAAGCTCAGTGTTTCCAAAATTTTCGACTTAAAGAAAAGAAAGAAAATATTAATCTCCCTGTGGGAATCGAATGTTGTTTCTGTATTAGAACAAGATAAGAATTTTCTTGATTTCATGGCCTCTGCTGCCGTTTGGGTCCTTTATTAAAACTAGCTAGCAACAATTTATGTATAGCCAGCATGAAAATATGTTATACCTTGTCATACACATTGCAAGAACATCCTGCACAAGACTGATCAAACCCGAGAACAAGTCATGACATGCTCAAGGAAGTGCCTAAAGAGGCACCGGGAAGGCCTGGCATCCCTCCCTCGGTGCTCATTGTTTAACAAAAGAAGCGTCCTTCGGACACAATGGAAGCAGCTTTGGAGAAAATCACCATATCAACATGCTAAGAAGAATAATGAGACATCTTGGAAACAGCAGGATGGCGACTGACTAGCACAAGATAACCCATGAATTAACAAGTGTCAGAATGTAATTAACAAATGCAAAGCTTTGGTAAGATTGTGAACCTGGAGTACCCAGCCAATGGGGAAACAAGGCAGGGGGTAGGCAAGGGGGGAAACAAGGTACAAAAGCTGTCATACTACATCCATAGGTGCGCTCCTGTTTGTAGGACGCCCACCACTGCAATTGCAAATAGAATCTGCTTTTATCAGAGATACCGTCCTGATGAATTATTTGGATATTTCCAACATTCCCTTCCTCAGTCTTTTTTTTTTTTTTTTTCATTTATTTCTTTCTGCCTGGTTTTAAAAGTGCATTTGGAGGTGCAGAATCTCAAGTCCATCTATTCAGTGTTCTTTGTACCATCATGGAACATTTTTCACATCAAACTGTATAGACAATATTTTTGTGAGTCATAAGTTCAAAGAATGGCTGATGATGTTGTTTGTTGAGGGATGTGGTATATGGATTTATCTTGTCTTTCCTGTTTAATCTTGCATGCTTCAAGAAGATGACATAAATAAGTTACTTTAGTAAATTCTACTAAAAACAACTAAAGCTCTAATATAGTTAACTATGAAATTCCCTAAATTGTAGCTAAAACATAAGCCTAATAATTTTCACAGTACACAATATATGAGAACTTCTAATTATTATTTGGGAAGTTAATGAATCCAGTGATTATGTCCTAATCTCAAACTTCTAGTATTACTTGAGGCTCCACATGGTGCTGTTCTGCTCTATATTTTACATTTTCCAGTCACTGCTACCTCCCCATGCCAGCCTGTGCAAGATCACTCCAGTTGCTGCTCATTTCCTTTACTAATACTAGGATGCAGGAACAGAGACCTTAACATCTGGAGAGTACCAGAGACTAATTCCACTGAATGCAAGAAATTAAATGAAATCTGGGCAGGCTAAAACTGGCTACCAGTGGCTGATAAAGTCCACATTTTTATTCAATGGAACTGTGAATATCTGTACTTCATCCAGTACTTATATTTGTTGTATTTGCATTTTTAACTGCACATTATAAATTTAAGTGTAGGGATAACAATTGAGAACTCAGAGCTGCAAAATCTTGTCAGTGTGAGTATACATGACTATTTTACTTGGCAAATTCTAGACTTAAGCATTTTATTAATATCTCAAAGAGTTTTAAAATAAATTGTATTTCAATCCCATGTAAGCAAGTTTCACTGAAAACAATTAAGTTCTATCAGCATAAAACTGGCATGAAAGATTAATCAAAAGACAATAATTTCTAATGTTTCCCCATTGCTGCTGTCTTATCTCTGGCATCTACACCATTGTTGACTATTCACTATTCAGTACAATAGATGTGCTGGTGTCCTTATTTCCACCTCTTTTCAAACCAATGATTTGAGAACAGACAAGTCTAGAAGAGTCTGGGCTTTCAATTTACCTTGTGTGCTTCTCCAAAAGAAAAAAAAAGAAAAGAAAAGAAAAAAAACACGAAATGGAGAAGCAGTGAAAGGAAGAAATGAAGGAATGGAAAAAAACGTAGTTGCTTTCTGCATCAAAATGGCTATGTTTAGAAAATATTCAAAATACTTGAAGAAATAGAAAAGTTCACTCTCCTGAAAATGACATAACTTGCTTTGTGTTGTCCACCAACGTGTTCAGAATAGAAATAATATTGCTGTAAATTATATCTTAATGTTTAGATAAGAAGAGTTAAGCTTTTTAAAGTGTCATGGAGAATCTAAATAGGAAGAGTTCAGACAGATGTATGTGTTTTTTTATGACTTTCTATAGTCAGATTCTTCAGTGTGAGCATATGCCATAGTGGTTGAAGGGAAAATTAGTTATTCCCTAACTTCATCTTTTAAAATGTAAGTTGTTATTTCCACCTTTCATTTCACATTTTCAGCCTCTTTTAAAACAAACTCTTACAAGTTGAGCTCAGATTTCTTAACGATACTATTTTTTGAGCTCAGGTTTCTTAACAGCACTCTTCAGTTATTAATGATCATAGTTACAGGTCACAGATTTATAGCCTTACCACTCAAAACTAATGAAGTCAGAATGAAATATTATATGTACCTTCCTGTGACTTACAAGCTTGGTGTGTAAGAGTAAAGCCAAGTTCATAGATTAGTATTTAACCATATATCACTCCTACAACCATAATACTTCAGTTTAGGCAACATTTTGAAGTAGGAAAATGAATATCATATTCCATCTATTTTATGATCGTTTTATTTATATCTTGACAGATAATCAGGATGAGTATTTTAATTTACACTGAATATGCAAACAGATCTGGCAATAAATACATTTGCAGTGTTCTGTGTTGTAATTAGAGTGAAAACCACAAGAAATTTGCTTTAATTATTTTCTTAAACTTAGAAATAAATGAACCATGTTCTGCTTTCCTCTTTCATGCTGAACTGGATTGACACCTCGCAGTTCACAATTCCCCCTGGGTAACAGTCAGCAATAACTACACCAAGCAGGTCAGAGTAGTGAATATATATTTCCTCTAGGATATAAATTCTGGTTTCCAACACCTTTGTGTTTGGGATTTAGGGAAGGAAACAAGGATGTGCCAGCCTCTTTTCTTTTGTTCTCAGTCACAGTCAGTTATATGATAGAGAATGGAGTTGTACAAAAATAGTAAGAAGCACCTGAAGCCTTGACAACTACCTGCCTGCCTCTAGAGAAGAAAAGCAGCACAGCAGAAACAGCCTCTGCTCTTCTGCCATGCTACTACTGGAATTAATAGAAGATACCATGGTGGGGACAAACAGAGCTCAGAACACATAATTCACTACTTTAACCCATTATTCTCATTTCTGGCTTAGCATATATCGGCTTTACATATAGCTCCACTGAAGTTCACAGAATTTTTAATAGCATAAGCTTATACAGAATGTCATTATGAGATGATGAGTGCTAAGCTGCTACCTTTCCTCTGAGTCTGTCTTCACCCAGTGAAAACACAGCCTCGTTTCAAACAGCACCTGAGTGCTCATCCCCCTTTCACTACAAAGTTCACAGAAGATAGGTGATGATCCACTGGCTGACTTTGCACATAAACATATCAAGAACACTAATAAGAGCCATTATTTTGGCTGCTCTGTGAACATATTAATCTTTCTCGAGAGGGTACAAACATAGTTAATCTCCATGGCTGTTTGTGCAACGATCAGTAAACCACGGCTTAAAGGAATGGTTGCAGACTCTGGCCCAGTTGTTATTTTTGAAACAGAAATTCATTTAAAAAAAAAAAATCATTCTCCAGCAGAGTTGGTTTTCTACAATTACATACGAAACATAGCCTCTACTGAACCCCCCGCAAAAAAAGATTTTGTGTCCTTCTACAGAAATGTTATTAATGCTTAAAAAAAAATATCAGAGTTTTCTCACCTTGTGCATCCAGAATCATGAACATAATAACTGAGAGGCTATGAATTCCCTAATCACGCTGATTAACAGGTACTTGGGCTCTGCGCCAGGACAGAGATTTGAAGTTATAGTTTGGAGTGATCTTGCTAACTGTAGTGCCCATAAACAACCTTTCTAAGATCCCAATCAAGCTAAAGAAGATGAACAACAAAACAGGTCTCAATGTGAAACCCTTCTAATAAAGAATGCAGGTACAGGAAAAAAAGCTACTTGTGTTACTTGTGTTCTTCTGACAATAATCCATTGAAATAAAATATCAATTCACCAAACTGAAGTTGAGCTGGCCGCAGACCATGCCCTGAGATAGTATCCTGTGTTGGCATATTGTCCATCAGACAGCATTTAAGAGTTATCTTGAATGCTGAGTAATTAACTATAGTAGCATCTAGTCTGTTACTCAAAAACTAGATCATACTAAAAGAAAAAAAAAAATTTGAACGTGAACTCTCCTAATCTCTGTTATGGTCTTTAAAAAAAAAAAAAAAAAAAGAGGCATTCCCTGCATTACTGAATATGGTCTTACTTTGCATTTGTTAGGCATTGCACCATCCTTGGAAAAAGACTTATGGACTTACGACTAGTTTGTATACCAGTCTTGCATTTGTTAATCATTACATACCTTAAAGTCTGTTCTCAAACTGTCTACCTCCTTCTAAAGGCTGTATACCAGAAGTATATTTAAGTTCCGTGTTAACTTATCACTTTCTAAACAAAATATTGCATCCACATATAAGTAAGACAAAAATAACTAGGTATCACAGACTTAAAACCGTTTTTGTTTTTTTTTTTCCTCTTGTTCGGGCACTCTTCCGCCATAGTTAAAAATTCACTTATTGAATCTTAAGTAGAAATTGACTGTTGTGTTGTCTGTTTATCTTCACTTTTCTTAAACTTCATATAATTATTTGTATTCCTTATGATCTACCTACCACGTATATAGCTCTCATAAAATCCAACATCCTGCAGAGAGCTGCTCTGATGCTGACAGGTTGTTTCCAATTTCCACCTGCTATACTGTATTAAAATAGATAAAAGTACTAAATGTATCAGCAAAACTACTTGCTGTGATTACCACAGGGATGTTAACCTAACATTGCTGAGAATTACCACAGAGCCAAAGATAACTGTAGAACACAGTGCATTCCAACAAATTCATTTTGACAAACCCTATAACTGAAGCCAAAACCTAGCAGAAAAATAAACTGACAAATTACTAACAAAACAAAGACTGGGTGAGTAAAAAAATGTTCCTTTGAGTCATTCAATTTATATAAACTTGAGGCCCACCCACGCCTGGGGCAACAAGCACAAGAAAGAAATGAAGCTACTGGAGTGGGTCCAGAGAAGGGCCGCAAATGTGATCTTACTGGAGGGAAAGGGCTGGAGCACCTTTCCTACAAAGAGAGGCTGAAGTAGCTGGTGTTGTTCAGTCTGGAGAAGAGAAAGATCCAGGGAGATCACACTGTGGTCTTCTACCTTCCAATACTTATAATGAACTTGTAATCAGGAGGGAGACTGACTTTTTCCATGGGCAGACAGCAATAGAATGAGAGGGAATTATTTTAAACTGAAAGAGGGGAGATTTAGATTGTTGGAAATATCCAAATAATTTATCAGGACGATATCTCTGATAAAAGCAGATTTAATTCGCAATTGCAATGGCGGGCATCCTGCAAGCAGGAGCGCACCTACGGACACAGTATGACAGCTTTTGTACCTTGTTTCCACCCCTTGCCTACCCCCTGGCTCTGTTTCCCCATTGGCTGAGTACTCCAGGTTCACAGTCCTATCGAAGGTTTACATTTGTTAATTACGTTCTGACACTTGTTCTATCTTGTGCCAGTCAGTCGCCATCCTGCTGTTTCCAAGATATCTCAGTACTCTTCTTCTTGTGTTGATATGGTGATTTTCTCCAAAGCTTCTTCCATTGCATCCGAAGGACGCTTCCTTCGTTAAACAAAGAGCACTCTTAGGGGGTTGGAGAGGTGCCAGGCCTTCCTCAATACCTTCTTCAGGCCCTCTTTAAGGCATGTCATGACTTGTCCTTTTAGTTTGTGCAGGATATTCTTGCAATGTGTGTGACAAAGTACAACATATATTTTCATGCTGACTATACATAAATTGTTACTAGCTAGATTTTGAAAAAGGACCCAAATGGCAGCAGAGGCCATGAAATCAAGAAAATTCTTATCTTGTTCTAATACAGAAACAACATTCGATTCCCACAAGATTACATATTAGGAGGAAATCATTTACTCAAAGGGTGATGAGGCACTGGAACAGGTTGCCAAGAGAAGCTGTGGATGCCCCACCCCTGGAGGCACTCAAGATCAGGTTGGATGGGACCCTGGGCAGCCTTATCTAGTGGGTGTCACAGATGCCCATGGCAGGGGGATTGGAACTGGGTGGTCTTTAAGGTTCCTTCCAACATAAGCCATTCTATGATTACATGATATTTCCAAATACTACTTGAGCCTAGTGGATAGTTTCATGCCAGAGACTGAATATTTTTTTTTTTTTTTTTTTAAGTGTAAAAGCAAAAAAATTCTTCAAAATAGAAGTTTCATTTTGGAAGTTGAAGGATTTATAACTATGTGGACGTTTTTCTGTGTGTATTTCCCCCCCCCCAAGAGAACCCTAAACAATATTTTTTAACTCTCCCAAATGGTGTTGTTTTTAAAAAAATTCTCTCCAAATTAAATCTGTTATTTACATAGCCTCATTTCTACTGTTACACAGTATTGTATTTATATGAAATAAAGTTTAAGCATATATTTAAACATAAATATACAGTAAACAGCTAATCATCAATTTTGATTCTGGTCAAAAAATACAATCACTGTGTAATGCAGGGACAGCAAAAATTGCTACATTAAATAATATGAAAAAATAAAAAATGTTCAGCTAGCTGTATTAGGATGACCATTACTTTTGTAAGGTATGACATTTCTTTGCCACAACAGTTATATCTGATATTTTCTTCCTGATATAATGGGAAAGAATACCTGTACTACAAAGATCAAAATTAAAAAATAAAATGAGCAAGAAACAACGACAAAAGCAAAAGCAAAGATGTTGAGTAGGTCTAATCTAGTAAATCAAAAGCTTGCCCTGCAGTCTGAAGGGGGAAAAAAATTAAATTCATCCCCCCAATGCAATATCTTTGCTCTTCCACCTTAGTAGTAATTAAATCATAAAAAATACAATTAATACACAAAAAGATTTTGACATATGCGCAAGTTTGACAGGAAGTATAAGTTTTTTCTGAAATCAGGGCTTTGTAAAGCTATTTAAACACAAGAGATACCATTTTTGATTCCTAAGATATCCTCTTTCCCTTAGGATATGAACAACATACAGAAATCCTTTCTTAAATATCTCTACAGACAAATGAGAGGGAAGATGCTCCGTGTAATGATAAAGCAGAACAAAAAGAAAAACAACTTTGTGAGGGAAGTCAGTTCTGATAATAAGGCTACTTATCAAGGAAATCAGATCGCTGAACAGAATTTGAGAATCAGCAACTGGGACACAGAGTATAGGCAAGAAATATGTTCTCTGACAAAATAATCAGAAAGCTACTTCGTTCTCTGAAAACACAAGATTTCACTGTTTTTCAATGAAATCAGTCCCAAATGATCTTTCCCTCCTACTTACTATACTTCACATTGTTTGGTAGAGCAATATTACCATATTCAAGAACCATGTGTACATTTATATATTTTTAATTGTCCTTTTTTGAATTATGTAGTAAGGTAATTTCACTTCATTGCTGGTACTTGTTACTCTTTTCATCACTGAAAAGCTCTTAGTAAATACACTATCTTTGTAATTTGTTTCTTCACAATAATTAAACTATTCACCTGACTACAAGAAAGAAGTAGAAGATAAATGACATTGCTTTAATTTTCAAAAGCATGTCTTACCTATAGCATACGAATAGGAGTGATTTGTGCAGCGATAAACAATTGGAATGTTTAGAGACCTGTGTGTTAAGTTAAAGATATGTGATATTCTGGTCTTCAGCAGTAGCATACTGTAAGTTAGACATGGCATTGTTAGATGGTAACTGCTGTTGACTGGATATCAGCATAATACATGCCTACTTAAAGAGAAGCATGCTGCAAGATATTTAAACATTTTTTTGTTCTCTGCTAAAATCAATTATTTGCATGTCATTTAACAAGACCGGAGGGCTCAAAAAAATATTCATAGGTAATATTTAGGAAGACTGGCTCCACAGTTTTGTGTGAGATTTTCAGCTATATTTTCTGGGCTCTTGTCTCGTCTGTAGTATAACACATTTTTCCAACTTTATTATTCCTAGAAATATAACAAAATAAAAAATAAGACAAGACATGAAACGGGTGGTCATAAGAAAAAAATGCTAAATATGGCTGTGATTATATATGTAGATTTAATCACAGTAAATATTAGACTCAAATAGCAATATATACTAAAAATAGGCGTATGAACATGACAATTCACAAATTTCATTATCTGTCTTTTCTTCTGTCCAGTATCTTTTTTCCTTACTTTTTAGTACCTGTTTTAGACACACAACACTACTTCTGTGCTATTTTTTTTTTAAATCATTTGCAAATGCATTTTTATCTCTTCCTCTACTTTACATTGTTTCAAAGCATGTATTGTTTAAGATAAAACCGTATACAAGAAGATCAACTATTCAATCAACATGTTTTCCGGGAGAACATTTCACAGTCTAAGCAAATTCAGAAGAGAATGGAGCATAGTATCACTGCAAGAGATAACAGCCAGATTTTTTCATTAAAAGTTCTCCGCATAAAATATACTTAAGAGATTTGAATAGTTACTGACAACATTCTACTCAGGATTTGTACTCACAAAATGAAATGAAAATCTTCTACAAAAAATAGAACAGTGAGAAATAATTATATTGTTAAGTTGCTGTGCCTTTAATCAATGTTTGATTAGAATAGTTCCTTTAAATGCTACTCTTTGCATTTTGACCTGTATCATCTGGCAAGTATACTTTAGTGAAACATTGCACAAAGCACTGTAAGTCAACAGTGCTATCATCAGAAGTGGAGTAGATGTCAGTTTTCTCCTCATTTTACTAACACTGTGCTTATACTTTGACCTAGCACCGTAATAATTGTAATTATGGTCTGTCTTTACAGCTAACAATGCCTGCGGATACTCTTTTGTTTCTGTGCATTAAACAAGCCGCCATTTTGTCTCCTTACCACATGAGCGTTGCAAAGCTGGGAATCATTTTACATTTTTTTTGTTGTATATGCTTATCAGTGCTTTGATAGGTTACCTTGCAAGTTATGTTTGCTCCCTTATGTCACAGACATGCATTATTTATGAAATGTTTGTATAACAATAGATTATTGTTCTCTGATATTTATGGCCCTTCCTGATCTGAAAGGATGTGTGAAATAGTACAAGAAACAGAATAAATAGCAACTCTTACCACAAAAACCTGTTATTAAAAATGAATAGAAAACAGCACTTATAGTGCGAAGTGTTAAAACAACAGCACTATTCTCTCCTACTGCCTTGCAAATAGAAATCTGACTTTCTGAATTTAAGGTTCTCTATTAAGGATTTAATACCTATTTTTATTTCAGATCTCCTCTGCCCGTGTGCAGACATATTTTTGTCTGAATAATAAACCACTGCTGTCCTGTGGATACTTATGCTTTCTCAGTTTTAAAGGTTAACATTCAAATAACTGCAAACTTCTGAAGTTTCTCCACAATTATTAAATATTTCATTTACATTACAAAAGATATTTTTATTGGTAAAATTATGTAAAATTCTACTTTTACCTGTTATAAAAACTTTTTTGTGAAATATTAAAGGATGTATTAAGAGAATGTTCCAAGGCTACCATTCACATGATTTACACACAAACACTTAAAGGAGGTCTCATTCTTTTGTTCAGCTTGAGTGTCAACAAAGAGGAAAAAAAAATAAACTCTTCCTTATCAAATAGAGGCATAGAGCAGCTGAATCACAGCTGGACTGAGAACCAGCTGTGCAAGCAGAAAGCACGTGGGTATTGGAAGAATGCATTTGTAAATATACTTGTCACTGCCCATTTAAACCCAGCCTCCAAGCAGAAGCAAACAAGGCAGCACACATATGGAAGGACGGACTGAATAATAAGAAATAGTTGTAAAACAGAAAATACTTTCAGATATCAAAGAAGAGAAGAAAAAGTAAAATTAGTACACAGGGACAAATCAGTTAATAAATTCATCATAATAGGATTTCTGTTCATACAATTTCTGAAAAAACAGTGTATATACATTTTCACCTTAAGCCCTGACAGTCTTTAAAAAATGAAATCTCTAGTCTTTCACCTAAGTATTTAGTTCACCAGCCTATCCTAACAATAATTGACAATTTTCTAATATTATGTTGGTGATCATAGAATCTTTTGAGTTGGAAGAGACTTTTAAAGGCCATCTAGATGAATTTCAGTATTTCATATTTTTGTCTGCAATATACGTCCCATGGAGCACCAGTGCAACATGAGAATTATAATCTTATGAAAACATGAATTCTCCTAAGCATGTTACTTAGGTCTCTTTGGAATTGATATGCTGCTACAGGGCATGCACAATAGTACTGATGCTTGCTGCCATCCTGAGCCTGGAGAGGACATGCTGCACCAGTCACCCACATGTTCAGTCTGTCCCCCTTTTAAATCACAAGGACATGTTTGTCATTTCTGTTGGTGCAGGGCTTGCAAAACACACTACAGATGCCATACAGTGCTTACACGTATAGGTTTTGTTTAAATTAGAGGATGTCTAGAAGGGTTGTTGAGGCCACACCTGTCTTCAAAGCTTTAAAGTCATTAATAATTTACATGATGTAAGTTAGTTTGAATGAAAATAATAATGGTACAAAACACAGGCATGGAATGCTTCTCATGAACCTGTTGGCTGTGTATTTTTAAAATATAAAATGAAGCATCTGCACAGCTGCAAACAACACCAGGAAAGAAAAGAACATATTTCCCAACTAGAATATTTGTGGACCTACATTTTCGTCTCTTTTGCATCTGGAAGACTGGCCTAGCAAGTTCCTGAGGAACAGTGATGAAAAGTGTGCAGACAAACAGGTGATGTACCAAACCTCATCCCAAAAAGGCATATGCTTTGGTTGGTGCTCAACCCTCTGTTTGAGATTTAGTTACTTTGATTGTTTCCTGGGAAAAAAAAAGGCTTATTTCCTGATGTGTCCCGTAAGATTTTGTTACAGGACTGCCCTGATCCTCTGTAGTCTCCCAGTGACCCACAGCAAAAGCAGTAAACAAGAACCCAACTACTCCTGATCTGCTTATGTTTCCTTGTAAATCATGTTGTGCAGCTTTTGATGTTCACCTACTTCTATTCTATTTAGCTGCCTCTTAATTGAAAGAGGGGAGAAATAGTGAATACTTAATTTTCAATTTAGCATCATTATGAACTGAGTTAAGTTCAGACTATGCAAAATTCACACAACACTGTGAAATACTGTCCCCAGTTTGAGTTTAGCCAACAATTTTGCACAGGTAAACACTGGGTGACTGTAAATATAACCAGTAGATTTAAGTGTCAGTACTAACTTGGTTTGCCTGAAACAACACATTATATCCGAGCTATCTTCAAGTTGTACTGCTGCAGCTGTTAGAACTTGCTGTAATATTTTTCATATCGGAAGATGACAAATTCTTTTTTAAGCTGATCTACGACATTGTTCAATGGTTTAATTCTACAACTACCCTGCTGTACATCTTGTGCCACCAGTTAATCATAAGAGAGAAAAGACCACTCATACTCCCATTTATCAAACTTCAGACACTTATTTCTTTCTTCCCTTGGAGAGAGAGACACTTTTCAAACATCAAAAGCACCATCTGGAGCTGCCTGTCCCTTTGCCATGTTTGACAATCTATTATGAATGCAATTCCTAAATGAAGACACTAAAACATTTGGTCCCCCAGATGTTTCAAATTTTAAATTAAAGTTGACTTTATGACTTAGACTTGACTGAAAGTTAAAGGTCAATAGCAACAAGAATCAAGTCACTTATAAATAATAACATGCTACAAATTATAAACTGCTTGCTGACTCATCAGTGATGGATGACTATGTATAGACTAATTTTGTTTTTGTATTTTGAGAACTTTCAGAAGGGTTTGTTTATTATTATCCAGTTACCACACATGGAAGTATAAATACAGACCAATTCAAGAAAACACTCTTTTTTTTTTTTTTATTCTCTGCTCTGGTACTTTACATTCAACATTTTTGGAGGAAAAATTTGAACCCACACACTTGTTAATATTAACAAGTGTTTTGACACTGCATACCAGATAATGTTACTATTGTAGAAAGAAACGCTTCTCATGGAGAAAACTCAAAGATCGCATGATTAGTTAGAAGTATCTTGTAACGTTCACCAGAGCAGTAGTTATTTTAGTATTTTAAAATAAATATAAGAATAAACCAGGCCATGATCCCTGATTCATGAGATCATACTCCTTGAATTCATACTCGAATAGGTATGTAGGCAAAAGGAAAACACTATTCAACAATACTAAAGGCATTATCTAACTGAATATTTAGTTCAGTCACAGTTTAATTAATGGAAAATGTATTACATTTATATTAAGATGGCTACCTATAATCACATATCTGGAAAAGCTCTCCTTGTACACAGATGAATTAAATCTCTGAATAGAAATAGAGCTTCTCTTTCAAAAATGTAACAGATACCCCATCTGCTTTATTTTGTATGTTAATAGATGATTATGCTGAAATGGTGTAAAAATGAACATTGCTAGATAACTCCTTTTAAGTGCCATTTATTTCTAAACTGTTTGAAGCACAGAAATTATTTCAGTTAACTCAAGCAACAATTTGTATTGGTGAAATTAGCTCAAGTTCCCTATTTTTCAGGCAGATGCAAGAAAAGACAAAAGAAGCTTTACTTATCACACCCTATTTCACTCCTTGCATCACTCCACTTAAAAAGAGACAACTCTGAGAGTATTATATAAGATTATTTCATAAAAGCAGAAGAAAAGTAACTCATATAATTTTCCACTGTTTCCAGATGAGAGGGGCTACTAGGAGATTCTTGTCATAAGTTTTTTGTAATAATGAAGCACAGAGAGACCTCTAAGTTTATTTTAGACTCTTCATCAAAATGCATCAAAGAAACATCAAAGATTTGGAATGCAATGTTCCCTCTGCAGTCAAAAGAGAGAACAGCATTTTCTCCTTCTACATTTGTAGAAAACTTAAACCAGTCAATGAAAAAAAAGTACCAAATTCACCATACCTTTCAGAGCTTCTTCAATCAGGAAAGTCAGTCATACAAATCACTCAAAGCCCACTCCCAAATATCCAACTGATAAAAATCTTGTCTTCAGTCCTCCTATTCAAACGTAACAGGGAGACATTGAGAAATTTGTTAGCTAAAAAGGGAGGAAGACTGTTCTAAGGTTTGTGTCTGTAGTATCAGGAAGGACTCCTAGCATATATGGCTGTTATAAATCTAACCTTTTCAACTGATTCATTTCTTCTCTTACAGCAGTTGCTTGAGAATTAGAGTACCAAACATTTGTTAAGTTACTACAGCTAAATGTGCCTGAAAGGGCGATACTAGACTAATATGGATTGCTCATGCTTGCTGAATGTCTCAAAAAAAGTTTTAATGTTGCTGCTTTTTTTTTTTTTTTTTAAAAAGGAAGCAAATGGAACATACGTTAATGTATTTCCCATGTATGACTAAGCCAAACCTCTCCCTTTCCCCATCCCCTCTTCAAAACCTATCTTTTTCCTTTTTGACACTGAATCCCCTGCCTGTCTTCAGCAGTATTTAATAGGGAAGAAGAGGTTGGTCTGAAGGGTGCTGAGGTGCTACAACTATCTTCATAAAAGAGCCACAAGAGAAATTATTCATGCCTGGTTTTCAAAGATCTTCAGTGTCACCTTGACTTTATTGGATTTCAGAAAATTCATATAGGGGCTCAACTGCAAGAGGAATGAAGGCTTCACTGGTTCTTTGGCACACAAAATTACTTTACATCCCAGTTATGGAGAAGAACTCAGACTAGCATAATAATTCCTAATAGACAGCTATGAAACCAGTCAATCATTTATGGAAATGAGACAGGTTAGCCTGATGAACAAGACAACAGCTGCACGTCCCTACATGTAGGAGACAGGTCTCTCACACCCAGCAAGAGGGTATCTCACTGACATGAGATGAATCAAAAACTATGCTGGGACATTGGCATTATAGAAGACATGACAGTACACTGAAAACAAATCCAGCTATACCTCAGAAAGCTGAGTCAGTATGAGTAAAAGCATTGTTGACTCCTCATACATTCCTGAAGTTTGACAGAATGTACCATAATACAAGACAGCAATCCTGAAATTAGGAAATGCCAATATCTAAATGTGATAAAATATGTAAATCTGTTATAGTCATGTTTTTATTTATTTTATGCTTGTTTAACAGTCATTTCATTGTGTTCTCTTTCTATCCTTTTTTTTTTTTTTTAAATAAAAACATATATGTCTTCTTTTCACTTTTAGTCTGAAGATTGCATTACTGGAAAAACATCCTTGAAAGTATTAAGAACATTTTTAAAGGAACTTTTTAAATTCTGAACCTTTGAAAAACACTTATAAGACAAGGTTTTTTCTTGCTGACTGAGCATTAGTGTAATAGAAGATATGCATTGAAAGTAAAGACAGAATTCCTCTTTACAGTTGCTGTTCCAGCATAACGTAGGTTGTTAGAAGTACCTTGCCATGAAAAATCCTCTTAATTCCTTTGAATGTCTGTGATTGAGAACATTCCAAGATTAGAAAAAAAGAACAATTTTCTATTTCTAGTGCAAGATATGTTTCTGTCACCTAGATTACCTATTTGCTTTCTTTCTTCAGATATCATCAGTGTAGTTTAGCTGAAATATTTTCTGCTAGTCTGTCTTCTTAGACTATTTTTTACGAGGATAAATTTGGAAGTACAGGGTAAGGATGGAAACATGTCTCTTACGTACAATTAGCTATTCATATGAAGTAACTATCCTGTAGAAAGAATTAAAGGTGTAAAACACAACCCTTTCTTAAGGCGAGACTGGGATAGATATGGTACAAGGGTGGTTTTTGGTAGTGGCATTCTCCTAACTGTAATTCAGGTAGTAGTTTACACTTGAGGAAGTAAGATACATCCCTCATTCTTCTAACGTTTCTATTTGTCTTTCGTTACAAGTCTTTTACCACAATATTTGAGCAACTTCACTATTTAGGTGCTTCTAGAGATCCTGAAACTATTTTGATCATCATGACCACGAGCAAGAAAACAAAAAAAGGCTTATGAGAATTATTTTAAGCAAAAAACATAATAAGAATTGTATAATTGAGCCACAATTTCAAATTATTAAAGTAAAAAGAAACATGTTAGTTCAATACTTTTTTTTGTTTGTTTCCCTTTGTTTTCCCATAGAATCAAGCTTAAAGTTTTACTAAGTGTGAATAAAAACTCATTCAGGAACAACAAGCCTGTCCCTTAGTGTAGAGTAGCAACACTGACAGAAAGAAATGGATTTTCTACAGATATAATGTGTTTTATTCTGGGGGGTGATTTTACCTTCCTAATAATTCAGAGAAGAGCTAAAAGCTCTTACACATTAATCCCAGCAGGTAGGTCTGAATCTCCTGCAGTACTGTACTTCAGCCCCTTTATTGTCAGGTGTCTATCCTGTAGACGTAGCTACTAGCCCTGATATTTGATCTACTAATCACATACTAATCCAGCACATGGGTTTATTAAACTATAGATGGCACAAAAACAGCATAATATGCCATTGGTTGAGTCTGTTTGGAGAATATTTGTAACTTAACTTCTCCAGTTCAAGAGATATTTATGTCATGTAGTCAAAGACAGTATTGTTTTATGTATCAGAAGATAATTGTGGGGTCAAAAAGCATAGATTCCATTTTTTCACAGCCAAGCTACCTGTACATTCACTGTGGTGTTTTACTGCTACATTCTCAGTCTTGGAAAGCAAAGTTTTGTATCAGCAAGCACTTGCTATTCTGTTGTATTTAGTTTATGTTGCTCTCCCTGAAAACTGAAAATTAGCCATGATAAATTAACACCAAAGCATTCAAGTGCTGTGCAAACTTCTCTAATACACTCAGCATTAAAACAGACAAAATGAAATCCCTGTGCTCTGCATAGCAATACGTTAAATTTCAATAGGTGCAAATATAGCAACTACCAAACAAAGAAACGATATTACAAAGAATCACTCTCACTAATTTCACTTTAAATAAACTTTTTTTAAGAACAATTACCACATACTTTTCAATTAAATATGAGCAATACATTTTATGTAATTCTGAATGTTAGAATGTTGGGAGACAATATCTTCTATCATAAATATAAAAATCTGTTTCTGTCCCTTCATGATAACTCATCTCATAAAGCCAGCCCAAAATAAAATAGGGCATGTAAAGGTGACAGCATATGTCTTATAAACTTCAATTGTACACCTGGAATTTTTTTTTTTTAATGACAGTTCATAGAAAATGAGATATCAGCAACATTTGGCCGGAGAAAAAAATCCAACTGTAATTTGCCCAATTAATTCTAACCTCTTTACTTGTAATTATTTCACTCATGTCCCAAAACTTAGCTTATTAAGATCTATCCATCATGGTGTGGATCATACAGTATTTCTGTCATTGGGCTTCTTGGCCTTTGTCTTTCTTCCTTTCAGATTCTACCTACAGAGAATTCATAAAAGGAAGAAGTGTTCTAAATAGCTGAATGAGGGTTAAAGGTGACAAATTACTATAGCTCCAGATTATTTATTTATTTCCATTGCTAATAATTCCCTGAACTTGCTCTCCTGCTTTCCTGTAAAAGCCCTTCATACTATTCACTTGTTAGTTGTGAGACAGCTAGTTGGACAATTTATTTATAATTTTCATCTAGCTTTATAGTGCATATAACAGCTGTTTTTCTCTTTTTTTTCCTTTCTCCTCTGTTGTGCTCTTTAAAAGAGATCTTCCAGTCTCATGATTACTGAGAGTGATCATATCTATCTGTAGAAAGTGCTTACTTCAGTGTTCAGCTATACTACAGATGAGATGGATACATCAGGTTATGATTATTTATGTTAAAAAAAATCCAACAAAAAAGACAGTAGAAATGAGTAACGATAAAATTATTCACAAAAAGGGCACAAGCAGAAAGCCTGCACTTAACCTGTCACTCATTCCCTTAAGACCTGTGCAATGCTATAATAGGATGGAAAATACCACAGTAAGAGAAGGACGGCAAAGTCTTTGACTACAGCAAATAAGAATGAGCCCAAATACAGCAGCCATAGAAATGAAAGAAAAAAGCAGCTTACCTTCAGAAGGCCTTAAGTAGGCAGGGATCTCCAGGAAAAAAAAAAAAAAAAAAAAAAACCCTTGCCTTTCCTGCCAACCCTTAAATGAGTTATGGGAAGGGGTGGATCCTTGCTCCACCCCTTCCAGTCACTCAGGTGCATTGCTTGCACCTGAGCTCCCCTGGGTTGGCCATGCCTTCCCACCAGGTGCACAATCACTGGTTCAAGCCATGACTTAGCAATTCCGCTACAATTTGATTCAGTAGAATGATGAATATTTGAACTGTTTCTCCTAAAGCGTGCTTTCTTTTTTAATTAAAAATATCACCTGCATATATCTATAAATATACCTGAAAAAAAAAGATTTGAAAGTTTCAGATAGATAATTGCTGTTCTGAAAACAATGTTGGGGTCAAGAGGATCACATTTCTAATATGCAATTAATCTGTTTAGTTAGGATAAAAGGGGAGAAAAAAAACCAAAATTATTCAGACAGGTCCAACTAAAGCTAGGCAACAAAGTCTCTGTGTGTCTCCAAGAGTTACTGCTTCCATTATCTGCTTCAGTTAGCACCGAGTTGCAACTAGAACCAGAACTCCAGGCCCCCATCTGGATTCTGCTCATAGCAATATGAAAACATCTAAACAGCTGCCTGTCTTACTAGCATAAGAATTTTAACTAATGAGTTGAAACGTCTGCAGTAATTCCCACCTGTCCATCCTGACTGCTCTTGCTGATTGCTGCCTCTGCTTCAGGAACTGATCAGCTGCATGGTAAGCAGTGCTGAGCTGCTGTCATTCACTGCAGCATGACTGGAGTTAAGCTGGGACTGTTCACCATCAGGATGAAATCTGGAGCTGCTCAGCAGCTGTTTGGTCAGATCCATCCACCCTCACACTAGAAATGGAACATTTGGGAGAGGGGCAGAACTGATAACAAACATGAGAACCAGAACAGCCTTTACCACCCACTCAAGAGAGATAAGAAGTAAAGCTCCAGGCTAAAGTATTTCTTCTGTCTACAGCCTTGTAGATCCTTGTTCATATCTCCAGTCACATTAGAAGAACAACTGGTTCACCCACAGTGTTTCTTGATTTCAGGCACGCTTAGTGGATCTTGCTTTAACACTTTTTAGAGACTCTATGAATCCCTACCTGAAAATAAAATTCAATTGCCTGTCTGAGACAGTCTAAATGTAAGGTGAAGGACATCAGGTAGATGTTGCAAATAAATGAAGGATAGAAAATGTGATCCCCGTTTTTACAATTACTGTGCAAATTTCCCAGCTTTGCTCAGAAAAAAAAAAAAACACAAAAGAAGCAAAAAACAAATGAACAACAACAAAAAACACTAACCAATGTAACAAGCATGTGTTCTAGAAACAGCAATAGTTAATATCATTAATGGTACTTCAAGTGCTTTGAAAACTCAGGGTGTTTTTTTTTCCTCAAAGTTCCCTTATTTTCTATATATTATATACATCAGTGACATTGTTGTCCATAGATTCCATAGCACAGTTAAAATAGAAAAACTCTATAATCAGCAGCAAAGAAACAAATCCTGGCATATTTTAAATATACATTCACCTATCTTCACTGCCTTCCATAATCCATTCCAAAAAAATCCAAGAGTCACTGGTGTCATTTTTTCTGGACTTCAGTAAGGCCTTTGACATGGTCCCACATAATTCCTTTTCTTCAAATTGGAAAGATACGGATTTGGTGGATTGATTGTTCAACGGAGAAGGAACTGGTTGAGAGATTGTATCTAGAGGGTGGCAGTCAATGGCTCAATGTCTGGATGGAGATGGGCTACAAGTGGCATCCCTCAGGGGTCAGTACTGGGACCAGTGCTCTTTAACATCTTCATCAATGACATCCACAGTGGGATCAAGTGCACCCTTCCCGAGTCTGCAAATGACATCAAGCTGTGTGGCATGGTTGACATGCCCAAGGCATGGGATGCCATTCAGAGAGACCTACACAAGCTCTAGCAGTGGTCCCATGTGAACCTCATGAGGTTCAACAAAGCCAAGAGCAAAGTCTTGCACCTGAGTCGAGGCAACCCCCACTACCAATACAAGCTGGGAGATATAAGGATGGAGCACAGCCCTGCCAAAACAGGCCTGAGGATTTTGGGGGATGGGAAGCTGGACATGAGCTAGCAATTTGTCCTAACAGACCAGAAAGCCAACCAAATCCTGGGCTGCATCAGCTTGTTCAGCAGGGTGAGGAAGGTGACCTTGCCCCTCTACTCTGAGCTGGTGAGGCTTCACCTGTAGTACTGAGTCCAGATGTGGAGTTCTCAGTATAGGAGAGATGTGGACCTGATGGAGCACATCCAGAGGAAGGCCACAAAAATGATCCAAGGGGTGAAACACCTCCCCTACAAGGTCAGACTGAGAGAGCTGGGGCTGTTCAGCCTGGAGAAGCATATTCCAGGAGACCTGAGAGTGGCATTTCAATATCTAAAGGGGGACTATAAGAAAGGAGGAGACAGATTCTTTAGCAGGATCTGTTTTGTTAGGACAAGAGGAAATTGTTTCAGACTAGAAAAGGGGAGATTTAGATTGGATATAAGGAAGAAAATTTTTACAGTAAGGGTGGTGAGGCACCATAACAGGTTGCTCAGAGAAGTGGTGGAAGCTCCAGCTCACTGGAGACATTCAAAGTCAGGCTGGACAGAGCTCTGAGCAACCCCATCTATCTGTAGAAGTCCCTGTTCATTGCAGGGGCGTTGGACTAGATGACCTTTAAATATCCCTTCCAACTCAAAAGATTCTATGATTCTATAAGAGTCACGAGTGCTGGAAGTAATGACCTTTGTAAGAGGTGGTTGGGAGAAAACTGAATATTTATTCTAGACATTCTAGATTCAAGTTTATGATGAAATAAGGTCATGTGTTATCCAGTCATCCTCATACTCACAAAAAAAATGAAATCAGTTAAAGCAAAAATAAATAAATAAACAACAACAAACCCACAGTACTACTGGATCCTCATTCCATTTATAAATGTAGATCTTTAAAAAAATTATAAAAAAGAAGAAATAGTAATGATAAAAAAGCAAACGCTATAGTCAATTGTTATTGTACTTTTTCAGCAGGCTTACCCTATCTATGTTGCTTCGTTATCCCACATCCTCCGGATAGCAGGAACATGACAAAATAGACTTTAATTCTTTGGTTTTAGTAGCTAGACAATCATCAATAAGTCAGTGAAGATCCGTTGGCCTATGACAACCCATACTGCCAAACAGCTTTTCACCAACTGTGAGGTAAGAGCACAGGTCCAGAGAAGAGAGAAGATAGTGCATTTTATCCTCTCATGACCATGCTCATTCACAGTAGCATTTCTCCAGACATATTCTGTACAGAAGTCAAGCTTCCTGCAGTGCTACTGCCATTTAGTTCATTTCAAAGCTCTACCCCACTGCTCACTCAGCAATCCCATCAGTCAATCACAGCTTTTTCACAGCTGCTTCATCCTTTTCTCTTTCTTGGCTAAAGATGACTTGTGCACTTTACCACATGAGATTACACCCTGCTCTGCAAATCAATCATAGCTCCAGTTCACACTGTAGGCAAAACTGACTAAATCAATTCTTTACTTAAAGTCACTTATAATCTACTTTTCTTAAGTTTTTTAATGCATTCTAAAGGAGAATGACCCACTTCTTTTGAAAATTAATAGCTGTCACATTCTACTGGTTGTAGATACAAAAATGAATTAACAAACAACTATTTGTAATTGCTAATGAATTTGCAAATTAAAATGACAGATTAAAAGAAAGGAAAATCTCAGGATCTTATAGATATTGAAAAGGTAATGAAAACACTTGGATGTAGTATGCCAATAGAAAATTTGGAAAAGCTTTTAACCAGCACAACCATTACTACACTTGTAAGTGTGGAGAGGACGAATCTGGCAGGTTTTTCCTCATAATGCATAGCAGTGAGGTCACATAGCTCATGTCAGAATACCATCCTTCTACTTAGAGAAAGACTCGATGTAGTACAATGTAAGGGATACTGTCTGACTAGTTCCAGGCAAAAACTTGTTGGTAATAGATGTATGGAGCACAGTATGCTCTAACCCGTCATATCCATACTCTTCAAGGCAGTAGCAGCAGAGCCAAAGTCTCCAGCTGAGTTCAAAAATTCTGAGAAAAGACTATTAAAAAAATATAGATAGGTAAATATTCCTGTAAAAACAAATGAAGATAATGAAGAGATTCAGAACATCTAATACAGCCTGCTTCCTGTTTCCAATGCAGAAGCATCTTTTAACCCTAAGAGAATGTGTATTATGATACATCTCTCCTTAAAACAGGTCCAGTAAAGACAAAATATGTTTTAAAATCACAAACAATTATTTACCTTAAAGCTTTGAATGTAGTCGAAGTCCTACTAAGACAAGTTTTTCCATAGGCAAAATACTGTATGTAATCGAACTGTTTTCTCACATTTTTCCTTCCACGATGCCCAATTATTTCAATGCTCATAACCTATATTTTCCTCTGAGCATCAGTGATCATGTTAAGCTTTTATTATTACTGGAAAATGTATAGCTCAGTCTTTATCAATATTTATTAGATATACTTTTCCACATTGAACTTTTAACTATTGAAACACCTAACACTTTTCCATAACATCAGATTTCACAAGGTATGTCCTTCTTCCCGTTATTCCTGAAGTGGAAAAGAGAATGTCCAAACTCCAATCCTTAATATTGTCAACAGACTGTCTAGAGTCACAATCTTTCAGCTTAATAAAGAACAAATCCAGCTGAGTAAATGCAATGACTGTCCAATCATCTCACAAACTTAATCTGTATATTTAAAGTCATAAATCAAAATATCGTGTATTTTCATCTGGAGCTTTTTAAAAATAAATCAATTTATTGTTTATACACTGTTTATTATTGTCTTGTTATAGTTCCTTTACACAGAGAAGAACTTGTTCAATCTTCCAAAAAGAAATTTGTTTTTCCTACAAAATTATTTTCCCATAAAACAATATTGCCATTATGTTTCCACATTTGTTAATTCCAAAATGTAAGGAAAGGGACAATTTATGCAGATACATACCCTTATCATCACATGAGATATCTTCTTTTAGGGAAAACAGAAAAAAATAGAAAAGTATACCAAAAAAAAAGAAAAAGAAAAAGAAAAACAGAAACAAGCTATTTGTATTAGGACAATTTTGTCATTCTAAAAATAAAATAAGTGTAAAAATGACCAGATCGGATCTCTCCTTCATACAATTGAAATAAGAAAGTATGACAAAGTTCTGGCTCTAGTATTAAGAAACCACTGGAAATAGAACAGACAACTTGAGAAGAGGGAAAAAAAAGGCAAAAGAAAGAAAATGAAAAGAGAAATGATAACACCAATAACTCTCCCTTCCTTGAAAAAGGAGCAAATAATTTCAAAACTGTAAGATGTTTTACCACATTTGTTAAAAGGTTCTACTTCTCAATGTTTTTCCATAATGCAATTGTTTTCAGCTTTCCTTCTAGTGATTGACAGCTCAGCATTGAATCTTAGGGATGCTCATAAAATATTTAGTGTTAAGTTTAATGTGGAATATGCTAGTATTTCAATAACAACACCTGTTCTAAAAACTTTGAATGCTATTATCAGTCGTGGGAAACAGAAGGGGACGGATGAACTTGGCAAGAGAAACTCCAAAAGAAGAATGTTCTTAGCGTCAAGGAAGTCTCTCTCCTGTCCATGAGAATGCATTTTTTTGTTTATCTATATCTTCTCCCATTCTTTTTTCTTTCCTATTTATTTAGTTATTTTTGTAGTAAGTGGGCAGGAAACAACATCACATTCTTCCTTAGTTGTTCTTTACTTATGGTCATTTTTGCACATCATAATTAGGTAAACTAACTTGTGAAAATGCACAACTACTGTAGTAATTGCCTGTATTCACCTTTTTCAGGACACTGCTAATGCAATACAAGTAATTTTTCTTTAAATAAATGCATTACGTCAGAATTAGGAGCATCATAGCATACCAACAGTAGTTAATACTCCGTTAAGTTCTACCTTTCCAGATTTGCTATCATATGTTCAAGCATATAATATCATTCTTGCTAACAGGCATATATATGCTTGAGGCAGTATTTTGGTGTATTTCTATCATTTTGTTGCTCTGAGCTCTTCCCTAAGTACTTATGCTTTATATTAAAAAAAAAAAAAAAAAGAGAGAGAGAGAGAGAATGTCTATAAAATTGATACCTGCATAAAGAAAATATATACAGGGTAAAATAGATGTTGAATGTACAAATGCAATGCTAAAATAGTAAGGCAATTCAATTTATGCATTTAACAGAGAAGAAGCTGGTATCACAAGTTTAGAGAAAAAAATATAAATTTGCATAATAACTGTAGTCGGAATCATGAAAATCACATAAGACCTTGAAACTCTCTCATATGGTGCAGTGAGAATGAGACTAAGCATCAGGTTTCTTAGACTCACGTATAAAACCCCAAGCAGAAATTTATGCTGAGAATAATATTCTTTCATTATTCAGAAAAAAATATTAATCCCTTCGTTAATGACTTTTACACTCATAAATTTCAAAAGCTCATCTTGAATTCAAATACAGATTGTATTTCTGGAATAACAATGTATGTTACTAGTCTATTTTATTTTATTTTTTTTTTATAAGTATTAACCTAGAAATTTAGATGGAAGTGGTGCACTTAATGAGTTACATATCCTTCTGAATGAATGTCCTGTAGGATTATCATTCTATTTTCTCTCTATATATGAAAGAACACCACCTGCTAATTACAATGCATTAATATTTTCTCTGTAAATAACATGCTCGCTGAACAAAATATGTTCTTTAAAAGTGTAACTTGGACTTTTAAAATGGCTCTTGAAAACGATTTTTTAAACCAGATCCTTAAGAAAAAAAATATTTAAGAAATATGATCTAAAGATTCCTCTAAATCTCATAAATTCAGTGTCTTTCTGATTCAACTTAAGCTCAAGTCAGAACCTGAAGTTATTAGAGCTGCTGAAAGCAGATCATCCAAACAAAGTCTTAAGTTATGAGGATCTTGATACCCAATAATTGTGCAGAAAGAAGAGGAAAATATTTTTCTAGTGTCTGCTTAATCTAACTTCTCTGTTACTTTCAGTGAAAAGCAAAATCACAACACAGATTCCAATATCCAATCCTTGGTTTATATTCAAAATCACATTTTCCTTTTTTAGGGAAAGAACTTCAATAAGCTGAAACATATTAGAGGCCATGTCCTACAGAGACAAGTACAGAAAGAAAAATATTTACTTTCTTTGTTCTCTAAGCATGAAGGAAGAATTTTTCCACTATTGATAGTATATTTTTGCAATGACAGATCCATGATTCATACAAAACAAATTATTATATACCTATCCAAGAATAAAAAAAAAAGAGAAGAATAGTCTGCTTATCAAAAGACTAAATAAGTACGTAACCTCGGAAATTTCCATCATGCCAACTAACTTCTTCTCTGTTAGAAGGAACTAGACCACTTTCACTACACCTCCACTCTTTCAGAGGGTGAGTTGACAACCTACCAGTTTTTCTACTGTCACTTTTTGGAAGGCATTGCCATTAATCTGTGTGTGCTTTCACACTTTTACCTTTAGGAGGTGAACCACTCTAATCACAGAGTCTGATCAGCAACCATCTATGCCCTTCCCCTGGAAAGTTTAGCTGTTTCTTCCATACATCTGACACTAATTCCTTGTGCCCATTTGTGAGAAAACTGCTGAGTAGCACCAATAGCCAAGAATTGGCTTTTCAATTTCTTGAGCTAATGATGTTTTGATTAAGCAGCATATTATCTGGTCTAGAGGATTCAACCTGAATGAGACACAACATTTGATTACAAAATAGTGAAAAATGCTAGTGCCTTGGCTCAGGCTAGCAAACATTATCCTCTTGTTCTTTATTTCTTCTTTTATTTATGTATTATTTTTTTAAAATACAAAATGTAGAGGTCATTTTCTGAATCTGATAGCTTTGTTCCCTGAGAAAGTGTTGCAAGTTTGCAGAAACAGGCACCTCTAGTGTGAATTTATCAATTTAAATATTACATACAGAATCATATTCTATATATATATGACATATACACACTTTTGAACACAATGGAACATAATATCATACCATGCAACAATTTCTGAATGTTTTTCCTAGCCCAGACTGGGGCGAGAAACAAAAACACAAAAATTTTCCATTCAAAAGTTTGGATTATTCATTCTGGACAGTTCCTTCCATAATATTTGGGGGGAGGGGTGGAGGGTTAATTGTAACCATATATTTGAAATATTTTAACACTTGAAAGTGGTATTTTGTCTTTAAAATCTGGTAGGATTTTTGTTTTATTTGGTTGCTTATTTTACAAAAGCTATTCATTTGAAAGTGTGGTTTATGGTTCGTTTGTTTTCTTTTCCTGAGAGAGCAATTACCACATCAACGTCTTGTTAACTGAGCGGGCAAAAAGCATTTTGATGATCTGGTGCTTAGTTCTCTGGGGAGGAAAAGAAAAGTACCTTTGAGAAAACATTTACTTCAGCTACAACCAGGTACACACGAGGTAGTTCAGAGTTGCAAGAATGGTAAAATATAATAGCACTTAAGCAGATCCAAGTACTCTGTCATGGAAATCTCCATACGCACACCCTTAATGATGTTCTACCATGTACGAAATGAAGGTAATGGCAACTTTACAGAAAGAGATCTCTCTATTACCTTGAACACTCAGGAGTCATCCCCAAATCAATTGAATTTGTTGTTTAGCATGTATTTGCTGGTTAAATGTGTAAAGAACATGCATTTTAACATACATGTAACAAGACCAATTAACTATTGTGCAATTCTGTTATCTAGGCTTTTCTGAGATTTGCATTTTTTCACAATGTGACTTTCAATTGCTAATTAGATATAAATCATTACAATAGTAAAATCAAAATACTTGTTTGAATGAATTTTTAAAAAGTTCTGTACAAAGCAAAACATATTTTCTATTATTATCTAGAATCCTTTCTTGCACTGTTGCCCAGAAACAGAATTATCCCTCTTCTGGATTAAAGATGCACTGGTGGATTAGTCTATCACTGATGACAACATAATATATCCTTCCCAGAGGCTTAAAATGAAAGGAGGTCTCTTAACTACAGAGTATGATAAAACAAAAAAACCCCTTTGACACAAAACTGTGTTTTAACACTAAATATCACCGTGAATCGAGTCAAAGTAGTTTGTGAAACAAAGCCCCAGGTTCAGTACTGTTTATTGGTTATATTCTTTTCACAGCCTTTATCACGTGTAAAACTAGAATGACATGGGGCTGATTCCTATGAGGATTAGCCACCGTTATTATTCCTAGCTTTAGCTACCTGAACAACCTAAGCACTACCACCTGGACAGTTTAAATGAAAATAAAATTTGCTTTAATGCTTCCACCTGATGCTTAGATAAGTGTATATATATTTTGCAGAACTGCATTTCTTTACTTAAAAAAAAAAAATTAAAAAATAGTTAAAGAAGGAATATTTTTTATATTTAAACCAAGTCTTTTTAAGGAAAAAAATATGTTTCAAAGTAACAAAGGAGATGATCAGTTTCTGAAGATTTTAAATATAACTGTGATGTGAATTGATTCACATAACCTTGTTTCAAAAATAGTTTTAAAACATCTCTTTACTCTAATCCTCTAAAAGAGATGCCATTCCATAAATTGAGAGTCACACCAGTTTTCCATAGAACTGTACTGCCCTCCACCACTTCTATTAGCTGTATTAGACATCAGACTGTGTGGTTCATAAAAAAACCCTTCCCTTGTGAACTTCGGTGAATATTTGATGTGCTGATAGTTATACAGTGACAACTTCTACATTAAGCCTGTTTAATATTTAAGCCAAATACTTACATTCTACTTGCAAAGTAACACATAATTTGCCCATAATAAAATATAATGTATTGTTTTTTCCTTGAGGTACATGGAAAAGTAAATAGGTAATTAGGTATTTAAAACAATGAATGAAAATATAGACTGGTTGTTGGCATTACAGATTTCTAAAACAGTCTGTATCTTCTTGCTTAAGACTGGCCCAGCTGACACTATGAAGATTAGTAGAACTGTTGCTTAAAGAACACATCTCTATTTCCTCATAGAATTCAGTTAGGCAAAAACTTTCTACCACACTTGTCTGTTTGTGCCACTGAAAACACAAAGGTTAGACATTTTTCTAGTGTATTTTTTGTGGGTTTTTTTTGGTTCTACGATTTGTTGCTATTGTTGTTGTTTTGTTTTTTAAAACAAGGCACCTGCACATCATCACTAGCATTATTTGTTAAATTGGATCTTATAAATAAAATAAAATGCAACATATTTGTGTGTAGAGCTCATAAGCTGTGTGCTCTATTTTTTCAAATGAAGCCATTGTAAAGGGGGATGGTCCTGAGCACAAAGCAGGGAATAATTGCTTTTCTGGTAAATAACAATATCAACAACAATACTCGTATTAGATTGTCATGCTTCAATATGCAGTAAATAATACTCATGTGCTTTATAGAAATAAAAAGAGTGAAGGGGTGAGAGGAACAGACTTTGAGTACTGTATTCAAAGGAATTTAAAGGAATTTATAGGTACATCTAAGTAGCCCTAAGAGGGATTTCTTTATAATCAAGTATCAGTTACATACAGACAAGAATAATAATTAGCTGTGTATGCTCAGACTAGCATAGCACTTATAAAGCAGTTCTACATTTCTCTGCAATTGATCTCAGTGAGTATATCATTTTCCTGATACTTACAACTTATTGATACAGTGATTAGAGTTCAGTTGTCTTAATCACATGCTAACTGGACCACTGAGAAAATGCCAGCGGGCACATAACCAAGGAGGTAGCAACCTCATTAGACTGCAAGATTTTCACTCAAGAAAGAGTTGACAGCAAGTCAACACAAGAGTTTTTATTCTACTTTGGATTTTTTTAAAAGGAAAAAGGAATCTTCCAAAGTCCACATTTTATTTTTAATATTAAAATGTGTGTGAGCACCGTTAAAGAAGAAGCAAAACTCAAGGTAGGGGCATCTCCTAACCCACAGCCATAAAGGAGCGAGCCAGCCCCCGGCGGCGGAGCCCGTATCCTGCCTCGGAGCAGCACCAAGGAGAGCGCCTAGGGCAGAGCGCTGCGTGGTGGGGCGCCCTCCGCTCCCGGCTGCTCTGTCCGTGGTGCTGCAGTCGGAAGCACCCTCTGAATGGTCCTTCCATTCTTTCTTCGCCACCAAACCCTTCTACAGGAATTAAACTTTTTTAGAGATTGGGGGATGAGGGAGAAAAAAAAGAAATCTCCTAAACTCCCTGGCTGGGGAAGTCCCAGCCCAGCACCCAGCACCCAACTTTCCTGTAGAAAGCCCGGCGCCAGTAACAGTTTAGCTTCTGGCACCAGCCCTTCCGGAGACCCCTCGCAGGGAAGTGGGAAGAGAAGGGAAGCATACTGAAGCATCCTCTATCCTCTTCATCTGAAAAGCTGAGAACAAGCCAGGCAGGAGACTGAGAAGGCTGGGAGCTGCCTCGCCTCCCCCTTCTCCTAGCCGGCTTCTGGTACCAAGGAAACCCCTCGAAGGAGGAGGAGGGAGCCAGGAGACTCCCAGCGTAAGCACAGTGCTCCCCATTCAGTTGCTTTCCTGGACACCCGGAGCTGAAGCCCACTGCCCCTGCCCGAACTCACGTGTGCCGTCAAACCGGGTGGCGATCGTGTCGAGGAAGGTGTTCTGGGGGGCCAGTAATCCCTTCATAACCGGCATTTTTCCAGCGCGATGCAAGGTTCCCCATCAAAGTTTGCCTACGAGGGTGGTTCGAGAAGAAAGTGCAGAGGGCGCCCGGGGGAAAGGAAGGAGGAGGCAGAGGGAGGGAGAAAAGGACGGGGACGGGGGAGGGGAGGAGGAGGACGGGGATGCCGCCGCGCCGCGCCGCCCCCGGCGCCGGGAGTCCCCCGCTCGGCAGCTCCCGGCTCGCCGTCCGCCGCTGCTGGCTGCCGGGCGGGGCGGCCGTGCAGCGCCGCGCACAGGTGCGGAGCACCGCACAGGGGCACGGTGCCCCCAGGCTGCAGCGCCCGGCCCCCTCCCCTCGCCTCCCGCGGCGAAGAGCAGCCTCTCTCCACCTGCGGCTGGAGCACCAGCACAGGAGCAGCCCTGGCGCTACCAAGCTTTCTCCAGACCCCAGCCTTCCCGAGCCTTAGAGATTCTTAACTCTAGAATACAGGGGATGCCCTAGGCTTGAAACACATGCACTTCGCTTTATGAGTAACAACATCACAGTGTAAAGCTTAGGACATTACTTTGTTTAAAGGAGAATCACTGTGTTGACACATACAGTAATTGCCTCCGTAGATGTTCATTGGAGAGACTAGGACATGGAGAATGCTCTATCACCTGTGTGGGTAGTCTCACGAATCATTTACCCGTTGAGGCTTTTTTTTTTTTATCTTTGAATCTGAAGGATAGGCATTTTCAAATCAGAGTAGTTATTTCCTCAATCAACTTTTAGAAAATCTTCCCTGAAAAATTCCTAGAAGAAATATATTCTCTTCTGTAACCAGAGAGAATAGACACAGATGCTAGCCCAGGAGGTCTAACATGTAAATTCGGGAGGGAAGGGAAGAAGAAAAAGAGGAAAAGGAAAAAACAGGTACACAAACTGCTCTCACATCAGGATGAGTGATTTGTTCAGGCTTGATACCATGGTTCTTTGAACTCTGGCAGATAACACTCCAAGGTACAGTCATTACTGCTATGGTAAGTGAAAAGGCAAGATTACCTCCTTGTTCTTTCAGGACCCTAAGAGCCTGAAGAGAACTGGGAGCACACTCTCTAATCCACAAGCTCACTGTGCATTATGAAGGGGATACCTGTTCCTCTCTTGCTGTTTTATAACACTGTTGTTTTTATTTCTTTTAATTCCAGATTTATTTTGGGTCTTCCCTTTCTCCTGAAGGGTAGAAGAGTGATTCCCACTCTTCAGGATAAGCAGTACAGAGAAATGCTACTGAACAGACAAAAAGGGCCTTCCTTTACAACAGATCATTAAAAGAAGAAACAAACAAACAAACAACAACAAAACTTTAGAAAATGCTACAACATCTATGCATCAACATAAAGTCTACACATAGTAACTATACTGGCTTTGAAGAACACCATAGTTTTTACTGAGATGACATGAATCTCTCTTATTATCCTTGTTCTGGAAGCCTGCTGATCTAAAGCTCCCAGTTCCGTTTTCAGACATTGCACGTGAAAATGGAGGCTGCCTTACAGTCACTTCTACTTTGTAACTCTCTTGTAACAGAACTAGCAGTTTCTCAATCAATTAATTAACATCATGCGCATGGAAGACTTTTGCTTTCCTTGAGAATTACTAATCTTCTCTTTAAAATACGTGATTTTTAATATGGAGTGGCTGCATTTTAAATTTTATTTTTCAAAGTTATTTTCGTGTTCTGCAATTCACTATAACCAGAACACCTAAATAAATTAATTTATTTTTATAGCGTGTTATTTAGTCTCATTGGCTGGTACTACACTAGTAACTACTAGTAGCAAGGTTTCATAGAAGGTACAGTATATACCCTGTGGCAAAATAAATAAATAAGCCTGTACCAACATTGGAAAAATCCAGAAAAGAATGATCATATTTTCACTTCTGTAACTGCTCATTAACTGAGGTCTTCAAGGCAGATCTGAGCCTTTGAAATCTGCAAAGGGGTTTGCATGTGTACTGTGGTTGCGTTCTAGTTTTCATTTTCTTTCTATGACCTGCCCTAAATGTCACTTAAGTACTGTGAAGGTGAAATGAACATTTTCCTCAATCCTACTACAGGCAGTCAGAAGATAGTAACCTGTATACTTATAAATATAGGAAATATATTTCTTGATTTTGACTCATCAAAAATATCATACAAGGGGGAAATAAACACTATCATTTTCTAGGGGAGTCAAATCACTCCCTAATAACTGCCAGCTCATAAGTGGCTAATATTTATTTTGCTAACATACAACACAGTCTAAGCAGTAAACATCACACTATGTTTTGAGAGCTCTGTGGTAGGCTTCAGTAAGTTTGGAGCTTCAAAAAAGGCCTTATGTCTTAGCATGGAGAGTGGAGAAAGGGGTGCATGTGTTTGCGTGAAACTAAAAGTGATTACACAAATACACATACCGAGGAGGATGGATAATTACTAGAAAAGTTATCTGGTATGCTTTATGATGATAATTGTAAACACAAATTACAGTTGCTGAAATACATGCACCACAGGCCAAAAGAAGGTGATAGCAAGTGAAAAGCAGGTGATGACAATGAAAGCTATACCAACAAAGAAGAGCCAGTAATGTGCAAGAGAGAGGAACAATGCCAAATTCTTTGCAAGCAGAATGTGCTGGAGGCCTTGTCGACTGTGAGAACATCAGAAAAGAGGAAGGAAATTTCTAGTGCTTAACAAATATATGCAACCATTGCATTCTGATGTAAATAGATTATTACAATAGCTATGCACTATGAACAAACAGTAACAGCTAAGCATTTAGAAATTACATTTGTATTCCACATACCGCAAAATCACCTCCAGGTTTTTCTGCAGTAAGAACTGATGGAATAACTTCAAAAAATGATACACACAGTGAAAAACATTAAGCTAGAGAAGAAGAGACACTCAACTGCAGCATCCCATTCTGCATATTCTACATTTTACTCACAAAAGCAATCTTAGTACAGCTTGGTAGTTAACTTCAGAGTTAGCTACAAAACACTGAAGTACTAAGTCAGAGAGAGTTCAAAGCAGGCAAACTTAGCAGGCTGAAATTTCAGAGCGTTGAGAACAAGAAGTTCAGGAAAGCAGGGAGAGAACAGCTGAGACTATTTAAGAGGGAAGTGAATGAGCAGCTGAAAGTTTGTAGTTCAGTCCTCAAAAGTTACTTCGTAAGATTTTGATGAAACAAGAACTAGGGACTCTGAATAGTCCCTATGGACTAACAAAGATGGATTATCCTTGTTTGTTTGATTAAATATCTAAAACAAGGTAAAGTCTAAACTAAGATGATTTTAGTTTTGTTTCAGGAAGTCAGCTTTCAGTTCTGCTATTTAATTTCGAGTATCTGAGATAACTGGACACTGCCTTCAAAATATAAAATGCTTGTTTATTTTATATAGGTGTCTTTATTTGCAGCCAAAGATGATTAAACAAGACTTGAACATTGATGGTTTGGGTGTGTTGGTTGTTTTTTTTTTTTTTTTTGGCATAAGTCTATTTCAACTCTAGGTAAAAAATCCATGTCATGTACACTCATCTTTGTTTACTGTACAGAGTTTTGCTATATATGTGATATTTTTCTAGAAAGAAACTACAGAGCAACTGATAGCACTGCTGTTACACTTCAGGTTGTAGCAAGCAGACTGTAGTTATCCAAGTGACATTTAGTCAGGGTCTTCCAGTTTAGGCCAGAAGTACTACTAAAAAAAATAACTTTTTTTTTCATTCAGATAACAGTATAAAAATATTATCTCATCCATATGCATCCTTCCACTTATCCACAGTTGTTTAGGTATTCCACATAAGAGAATACATTTTGAGGCACTGTATGACAGATATAGCTAGTAACCCAGGAATCAGGCCATGGGCTGAGAGTTTTACACAGAACGTTTACAAGCAACAGCATATTGTAGCATTTTTTGTTATAATTGCACTCCTTTTCTTCATTTATAATTTAACTGGAAGCACATTTTCCAAGTTTCTTTTTAATATTCTGCAGTACCACGAATTAACTCATAATATTAGGAGTTAGAAACTGATTCTCTGGCATAAGCGCTTGACCTCAACTTACCTTCTACAATTACGCAAACGAAAACAGTTAGTGAAAATCAAATTAACAGTCGGAAAAGACAGCCTGCAGGTTACTTTTGTGCTTGAAATTGCCACCCACTTATTTGTTTAGTAACATGGGCATCCAGTTGTGAAAAAAAGAAAAAAGGAACTATGAAAGAATCTGAAAGTACTAGGAAAGGGCAAAGACTGGCAACCTGCTGTTCATCTGCCATCAAGAGGCTAATTTAGTCTGAAGTAGCGTGCGTTAAGAGTATTATGCTAATAAATGAGCACAGTGCTTAAAGAAATGCTGGCCTTTTGTTTTCCACTGTGCATAAGCCAGCAGTAGAAGTTTACAAGAGTAAAGCTTCATAACTGAAGACCTACTAAGTAAGGCAATCTGGGTAGAGGCTTAAATACAAAGACACCACTCCTGGTCCAGGAAGTGGCTAAATTGCTAGAAACTGGGAGAGACTGCAAAAGAAGGAGCTGCAATGCTCTTCTCATTAGTATGCTCTTCCTTCACTATCTGCTGTTAGTCAAAAGGGAGAAATGATATTGGAATAGACAGACCCTTGGTCTGACCCAGTAATGGCTGCTCATGTACTACTTGAGCTATAGAGACCTACTTGCAATTACACATCTGCCAGAAATTCTCACAGTAAGATCATGTTTCCTGTTGCATACCATTTTGCCAAATACGGCAATCTGCTTCAGACACAGCATTTTTTTTCTGAAACTTTTCAGCTAAATAAATAAATAAATTTCAGCAGTTTTCAAGATTCAAATGAGGAAAAATGAAACGCTGAGAAATCTCAGCAAATGAAGCTGCAACTCACTGGAACATTGTGTAAAGGAGCCGTACTAGGGAATGGGACTGGGACACAATTAGTAATTGAGAGGAAATGGATGAGCACAAATGAGAATTAAACGGAGCAAGGAAAAGCAGGATCTCTGTTGGAAACCTGGTAATCCTTGGGGCACAGCTGAATTAGATTCAGTGGGAACAGGATACAAGATGAACAGAAGGGAATGGGTTCTGAAACAATGGGATGAAACACCAAAAAGAGAGCAAAAGGTGAAGATGAAAAGGATTTGTCTTGTTAAACAGAATGATTTCAGGAAAAATAAGCCCCATCTCTAAGGTTTGTATGGACATATTTAACGTTTGCGTAATAACCAAGTTTTACAAGAAACATCAAATATATGATGAAGATAAGGAAAAAATAGCTGCTGTCCTCCAAAGATGTCTAGATAGTTTTCAAAAAATTATGAAACCACATTTCAGATAATGAGTTAACTAGACACTGAATCGTTCCATTGTTAGTTGGGTACCATCACTTAAAAGAGAGTTGTACTTCTATGTACAAAATCACCATCCAAAGATGAAGAAACAATAAAAGAAAAGTCACTTCTGGAGACGAAGTTCATGGTTAACTAAATGTAAACAAATATCTTCCTCTTACTCAAGAAAATAAAGACAGAGAGAAAGTTTGGTTTACAAGACTGTGGTACAACTGTTTATTTGTGTATTTCTTGGCTATAAAAGACACATCACAAGCCTGTTTATCTCACTGTGACATCGAGGGTAATATTAATACTGGAGGATCTTTTAACATATTCTACAGTATAAAAAAATGGTGTGCCCATTCATCTGCTAATGTGAAATGCTATTGTTGTTCCCAGATCTCTCCTTTGAATACTAAGTCAATAAAAATGTAGCTGTAGGGAATATACTTTGTAGTATAACATAATATTAGAACTTGATTATTTATGATCTGGAATTTAAAACTAGTTTGTCACTAAAAAAATCCATTACCTCTAATTTTCTATCTTTTTGAATTCTAAGAGTACAGAGCTAGAATTATTTGCAAGGTAAGCTATTATACATTGAACGCAGAGAAGAACTGGGTTTAAGATTTTAAGTAGTGATGCTTTTTGTAAAGGAGACACACAACATTTTGAACAAAGACAGTAATCAGAAGCATAGCCATAGGTACAGGGTTTGCTCTTGAGTATGATTATCCTACATCCTACATCCACAGAGTGATTCCTCCCCAGATCCACAGAAGTAAATTAGTAATTATGCTACCACACCTACACACAGACTTCCCCTGAAGACTAGGAAATATGCATCAAAACTTCCTGTCAGTGGAATTTGTTTAGCATGGTCACTTTCCAAACACCATTACTAAGACATAATTTAGAAGACAGTACAAATTCCTTCCTAAATGCACCAATTTTCAAATTATTACAATGAATAAGTGGAAAACAATAACTTCTCCCCTTCCCCAAATGATATTTTTGGAACAAAAATAAAGAATTTAAGCATCTTTCTCAATATCACTGAAGTAACTCTCATGGTCCAGCACTGTACTTTATGGCTTACATCAATGAAATAAAGAGCAGAAAAAGACCCACCATAGTTGTGTTTTTTATTATTATTATTTATTAGTATAGCGCACTTGCAAAACAACACAGATAATGCTGGAAGTAATAAATAGTACAGCTAGGTTTCTCATTAGTAGTGTTGTGGTTCTAATTAGAATTGAGAACTTGGAAGCCATTCATGAAGTGACAGGAAAGGAGAAATCATCAGCAACATCAACTTTATAAATCACTGCAAGCCATCTACAAAAGAATACCAAGACACAGAAGGCTCATAAGGAAATTGAATCTAGTGTTTCACTAGACATCACTTTAATATTGTTTTCAGTGCTGTTGCTTTGACAATTGTTAATAGAAAGCCAAAATATGATTACTGATTTTTTAATTCTTCTTCTCTCTTGGACTCCACTTTGTTTTTAAAAGTGAAAATTCTCTTATTAAAATTTAAGTTTAATAGCTGAAATCTGTTAGCATTCAGGAATCTCATGCTTCTAACATAGAAGTATTTCTATCTTTTCATATCATAAAGATGCAAAAATTAGCACTATGATGAATGTATATTTTACTAGACATCTAAAATGAATAAATTAGGCCTGCCATATAGTTCTTATACAAGAGCATCCTTGAAACAAGTTTGGTGGGTTTTTGTGTGTGTGTGTGACATATATTACTTAATTATATGACTTGTGTATGTGAAGTGAACAGTAAGAAGATATTTTCTCAAAGCTGCAATTAGCAGGCTGGCTTCACAGAAGTCAGAGTTATTTGAAGCCAGATAAATTTTACCTTAAGAAGTTCCCAACAGGAAAAATTGAGGATTTTTCTCCCCCCATTGTATATTTATAATCAATGCATTTTATAGCATTTGTCATAAATAGACTATGTTTGTGAAACTTCAATTCTGTCACTGTTTTACATGAGAAAAATTCAGTGTTTATAATCATGGCAGGTCAAATGTAACTTCTACCTCAATGTACGTGTACTTTAGAGGTATCCTGAAGCCTTTAATTTTCATCATAAAAGACTGCATATACAATTACCACTGAGATCAAAAAAGTATTCTTGATGCAGAATTAAAATACCATAAGAAAAATGTTACAGAATTAAATACCATAAGAAATAGCTTAAAAATTTCTACCAAGTGTTTAGAGGAAGATGTGTTCCTCTGAGGTTACCACAGATCCAGAATAACTTTCCGTGAAGTTTAAATACACTTAGAAAATGACAATTTCTTAGCAAAAAGGCATCCTCCCTAAGATAAAATATTTTGCCAATACTTACTTGTGAATTATTTGTGCAATGAGACTACATTCCCCAGTTTTCTGTTTTTGAACAGTTTGGAATTTGTTTTCCATCTTTTTGTCAGATATACAAACATCATAATTGACATTCTTAATTCAGGAGATTGAGTATGAGTAGAGAAATATGCTTGTGGTAAAGAGAAACCCACTAGAAGTAGTAATCTAAATTTACAGCTGGATACATAAAATTGAGTAATACAAGCATATCAAAGCACACAGGATAAAGGATTAGTTACATGTTTTAAAACCATATAAACCAGAGCCAACTGCATAATAGAGAGTTCTTTAGACTTTCTAATTTACAGGTAATGCTATGAATTTTTATTTTACATTTCAGCATCTTCTTTACTCTCAAGATTCAAGTATTTACACACACAGAACAGATATTTGTGTGGTATTAAAAAATTATGAATATATACATATATTTTATGAATATACAAGAATGTATGTGTGCATACTCACGTGTAAACCAAATAACAACCAACTATTAATTTATTTTTGGTTAAGTGGTCAAGCAGAAAAGCTTGAAGACAAAGCAAAGAGTATGTCCCATAACAATCTTTCATGTATTTTATTTAATTAACTGGTACAATTTTCAATTTGTCAACATGCGGACTATCATAACACCTTGACCCGAATTAGAAAAGTAGAACAAAGAGATGAGGATGAGGAAAAGAAAAACACCGATTTTAAAATATTTGAAAAGAGTTAGATATCTTTCAAGAATCATAGCATCAACTAGAATAGATAAAGACATGCATGTCCTTTCTGAAAGATAGGAAAAAGTAATAGAAAGTTTTCCCACAGATTTTGGATAAAATTTTAGTTCTGGTTACATCACTTCTCTATTATACCCATGTTTCTCCCCACTTTATGGCAGTTGAAAAAAAAATTGATGAATAGTATGTTCTATTTCTTCATCGGAGTTATTTTAGAATACCACAGGTGAACTGTAATTCATTAAGCAACAAGAAAGTAAACTCTTCCACCAAGAGTACAACAATCAGCCTTGATACTGATTGCTCTGCTTTTTAATCTTCTCCATCATAAAAAATAAGAATTTGCAAAGATGCTTAAGCATCTTTGTTGTGTTGCGTATCATTTTTCTAACTAGAAGATATTCAGTATAGCATCAAGCAAAGGATTCATAGAAATGCTAGATAGGGATAGAAATATTTGAGTTGGAAGGGACCTTTACAGGTCACCTAGTCCAACACCCCTGCAAAGAACAGGGACACCTACAGCTAGATCAGGTTGTTCAGAGGCCTGTACAGCCTGTCCTTGAATGTCTCCGGGGAGGAGGCATCCACCACTTCTCTAATCAACCTGTTACAGTGCCTCAACACCCTGATTGTAAAAAAACCTTTTTCTTATATCCAGTCTAAATCTCCCCTTTTCTAGTTGGAAATCATTTCCCCTTGTCCTAACACAACAGATCCTGCTAAAGAATCTGCCTTCTTCCTTCTTATAGTCCTCCTTTAGATACTGCAAGGCCGCTATCAAGTCTCCCTGGAGCCTTCCTTTTTCCATGCTGAACAGCCTCAGCTCTCTCAACCTTCCTTGTAGGGGAGGTGTTTCATCCCTTGGATCATTTTTGTGGCCCTCCTCTGGATGCACTCCAACAGATCGTTTTCTTTCATGTACTGAGGACTCCACATCTGGACACAGTACTCCAGCTGAGACCTCACCAGCGCAGGGTAGAAGGGCAAGATCACCTCCATCAGCCTGCTGGCCACTCTCCTTTTGATGCAGCCCAGGATTTGGTTGGCTTTCTGGGCTACAAGGGCACATTGCTGGCTAATGTCCAGCTTTCCATCCTCCAGTACTCCCAGGTCTTTTTTGGCAGGGCTACACTCAATCCTTTCCTCCCCCAGCTTAAACCAGGGGTTGCCTTGACCCAGGTGCAAAAACTTGCATTTGGATATGTTGAACCTCATGAGGTTCACCTGGGCCAACTGCTCAAGCCTGTCTAAATCCCTCTTAATGGCATCCCATGCCTCTGCTGTATCAACTGCACCCACAAACTTGGTGTAATCAGCAAACTTGCTGAGGATGCACTCAACCCCATTGTCAATGTCACAGATGAAGATATTAAAGAGTATCATTCCCAGCACTGACCTCTGGAGGACACCACTCATCATTTATCTCCATTCAGACATTGAGCCTTTGACCACCACTCTCTGGACTTGATCCCGCAGCCAGTTCTTCATCCATTGAACAGTCCACCTATCAAATCCATATCTTTCCAATTTAGAGAGAAGGATGTTGTGGGTACCATGTCAAAGGCCTTACTGAAGTCCAGATACATGGCTCAATAGATAGATCAATGGCTCTTCCCTTGTCCACTGATGCAGTGACACCATCATAAAAGGCCACTAGGTTGGTCAAGCAGGATTTGCCCTTCATAAAGACATGTTAGTTCCCCCATATCACCTCCATCTCCCATATGCCTTAGTCTAGATTCCAGGAGGATCTGCTCCATGATCTTTCCTGGCACAGAGGTGAGACTGACAGATCGGTAGCTCCCAAGGTCATCTTTTTAAACCTTCTTAAAAATGGGTGTGATGTTGCCATTTTTCCAGTCGCCACTAAGCAAATGCATCCATGTTTTTATTTAAATTTTGACCTTTTCCTTTTGTTTTCAATATTTAGAAGAGCTTGGGAGTTCAGATGCGTCTATCTTCCATTAGCTTACCTTCTCCATAAAATCCTTGATATAAACCCATAAATTTCATTTAAAAATAGTCCCCTGCTCTGATCCTGTAATGTGTCCAAGTAAGGAAAGCCTTATGTTTGCAGAGAGAGAGAGAGCACAAAATTGGTATCACATCATAGTTAGGTGTCAATATTAAACATTAAAAGGATTAGGGCAAGTATATGTGCTATGGATTTTGCAGAAAACAACCAGCCTTGCAGTAGGTGCAGTCTCAGAACCCTACTTATAGTATAATCTACTCCCTAGTCAGGTTAGATAAGTCTCCTGATTCTTTTTTGTGTGTAGTACTTAGCATATTCTTGAAATTTTCAAGAGGAATCTTTTTTGCTGTTACAGTACAGTTTGAGGCTCACTACACAGATTGCACATCAGCATTTTCTGTCCCATGGAGAGCTGAAATTAAAGTATTAAAACATACATAAACCAGGCACTATCCCAAGAAGACTAACAATTTTTTTTTATAACCTCATGATAAACGAGGGCACTGAAACCCACAAGTATTTTCATGAGCATATTTGGGAGGTTTTACAAACCATAGAAAAGTTTTTACTAAGTTCTTCTGAAACACATTTATTTTCCAACAACTAACATGTTACTTTTCCGCTTGGACTAAAAACCTGTTAGAGTTATTTCAATGTGAAATAAATATATGCTATGATGAACAAATCTGTTATCACCTTTGTACTAGTGACTGAACAGCAGAGGTGAAAGCATTCAATCTCTGGCAAGATATTGTCTCTGGAAAAGAGACTATCATGACATTTAGATAAAATATTACATCCTTGCTTTCTCTGAAGAAGAAATGCAACAGGGTCTGTAATTTTTATTTATTGCTATCCTTTTTAGTATGTGTATATTTATTAAAGAACTTTATGACTAATGGGAAAGAATAGAAGGATTTTGATTCTTTCTTTTCCCCTTTTCACTGTTTATTGACTAAAGTAAACCAAAAGGATGATCTTCAGTCTGTTCAAACTGCTAAACTATTCAGTTCAAGGTAATAGCAACTAAAACAAAAATATTACTATATTTAATCTTAGAAAGACTCTTAGGTGCTTAAAGATGAGGGTATGAAAGCTACAGGTTTTCCAAAAATATTTAACTAAATTGTGTAATCTTTACTCCTCCAGCCCTTAGTGACAACATGAACAAGGTGGAATGCTCCCAGCATCAACCCTCAGGGCACATTTAAAGAATCTGAAGTTCAGCAGACAGTAGGAATGAGTAAAGCTTGTAACCTATCCAGTAGCAACAACTGGAAGAGGATGCAATCAGACCCCCAAATGCTTTGGAAGCCTAAGTCTTGCGTGACCTTGGCCCTTAACTTTCATTGTAATAATATCACTAAAATACCAGTCTTACCATAAGCAGCACATGAAGCATTTTCAGTGACAACTAGAGACGAACATAATTTATTCTTTCAGGAATTCTTTAAAAAAAAAAATAAATTCTGTGAGTTATTAATTTGGTCAAACTGCTTCCTTAAGTGAAAATACAACCTCATAACTGGCTGATTGATATCAACTGCATCTTTCATTTACTTAAATATTATGAAAACGTGGTTCAAAAATTTTGAAATATGTTTCACAGCAAGCTGTGCTACCATTTTCCTTATCTTCACTGAGCAATGTGGTACTATGAATCTTACAGCTAGCAGAAACTTATTCAAATTAATACTTTCATTGGCTGCAGTTTGAATGGCAGAACTGCTTGTAGGTTCATGTTTTGGCCTCAGCTTTTCCAAACACTAATATACACAACCGTTGAAAGTATTCTCAGTACAATTCAAAGTAAGTATACACTATTTAAAAACAACAACAACAAACCTAACATTTAAAAAAAAATAATTCGAAATCAGTTCTCTAGTCCTATAAGCACAGGCTTATATTTGGCAGAGCTGATTCAGCAAAACACTTAAAACATGCACTAATATAGGACTGCTAATATGCTTAGCATTAAGCTCTGATTTAGTGAAACTCTTATAGCACTTCCTCAAATGTATTTTGTTAGGCAAGCACAATGAAGTATTAAATTCTCAACGTACATTTTTCCAGGACTGTGGTCAATGTTTGCCTCCAGCCATAGCATGACCTGGTTACTTATGTGTTTGAAAGCTCCTGAATAGACAAAATGTCTTGCTCTTTATTGATGTAATTCTACTGGCTGCACTGGAGTTACAGCAGAACTTCCAGCCCGTGCCTTTAAACATTGTACAACATACACATTTGGTAAGTTCTCACTGATTCTCTGTACTTCTAATACTACCGTAGGAGTTTGTTGTGGACTTTGAGTAGACAAACATTTAAAATGTTTAGTTTTTTCACCCCCCATATATGATTTGTATTTCATCTCATGATGATCCATTTTATATTCCCTTCCTTCTTATTCTTTCCATATTCTCACCTAGGTATGTTGAAATTCCCATGTCCCATTTCTAACTATGTTTTCTCTTATTTCCTAATTATATTACATACAGTAATTGAGTGAGGACTAAACAAAAACAGGAAGGTATTATTTCATTTGAGGATTGTTGTTCTAATCCACCAAACACTGTTTAAAACATTAGCAAGGCTTCATCTGCACCACAGAACAATATGTAACTTGGTGTTATTGTTCATTATTGAATGTAAAAGTTATCTATTTCTCAAAGGCACAAGTAACAAAGCAGAAAGGAGAGACAAAAGTGCCCAAGATACCTAGGTCAAAGACCTTTAAACTTACAATAATACTTCCCTTATAGAAATATAAACACTACAATAAAAACATCATATAAATTCTTTCGTAAAGCTATCTCTCCACAGACCAAATTCAGCTCATGTGTGCTTAAAACCATTATAACATCACACAGCGTTTAAATACCCTTTATGTATCCACATTTTCATGTAACATTTAACAAGATTAGAATCTTTGGCCACTTCTTGAATCAGAGCAGCTAATCCTATGCAAAATCTAAACAATCAGCTTAAAGAAAAGTGATTAGACAATAAATGACTTATTTATTTTAAAAAGGTTAAGTGCCTATGTGATTTTGAATATTTTAAAAGCTGCCTATTAGCATCACCAGGGCCAGATTCACAAAGATATTTAAGCAGAGTTCTTCCTTTTCAGAATGATATAATTATCATATTAGAAAGAGAATGAGCAGCTGTTAGTTAAATCTGTCCCAGCACAAATCCATGCAGATAGGTATTAAAATAGATGAAACTATCACCTCAACTGATTCATGTCACTGAGTTTCAAATGTTACAAACTCTCAGACCTCATTCAAATCTGAGAGAACAGTGGTATTTCAAAGAAAGCTTTCTGAGTAATCTATACCAGAATTCTACTGACAGTGCCTTTCTTTTTTCTTTAGTTTTTCCCCCTTAATTATGAAATAATGAGGAGATTTAAAAAACAAACAAACAAACAAACAAACAAAAAAACCCAGCAAAGTAGTTTAGCAAGCTCTTTGAAGGATGCTGCTAAAGGAACCAAGGAACCATGAAGACCTTTGTTGAACATAAAATAAAGACTGCTTATCAAAGTCAGAAAGATTCTGATGAAATACGTTAATATCTGGCAAGATCATCTTCAATTACTGATCTCATTTGTCTGTTATCCACTCCCAAAGCCTTCCACCATTCACGCTTTCCTTCTACAGTATCATTGTGGACCATCTGTAGTCTTCTCTTCCCAAAAATTTCTTTTCTTTTCTTTCTGTTAAGCACTTCACTTAAAGACTCATTTCTGCCTAAGCAGGTAATGTTACATTTTGTTATAATGAATAATATGACTTAAAGACAATGTATCAATATTAACATTAAAAGTAGTAAAGGAAATAAATTCAATAATAACTTGAACAGCTTTTCAATCTAATTCTCAGGATTAATTATTTTTGCTTCTCATCGACACTCTAGACAGAACACAATTAGTATCACAGAGATCCAACTAATTCTAAGAAAAGTCCTTATTAATTTGAGTTTGCTCAAAGCTCTTTGCTTATGAAAGTCTATTCCTAGACTTTTGAGACAAAATCCAAACTCTAATTTCAATTAAGACTTTCTGTACATGCCACTCACAAGCTTTCTGTATGTAATACATCAAATCTCATGCATATTCTTTTATATGCTAAGAAAACAAACAACAGCATCAAAAACATCTCCCCCTCAACAAACAAGCAAGATCCAAATAAACAAACAAGCATGTGCTCAATGATGCTATGTGTGTAAAAGCAGAAAAGAAATGCTAAGAACTTTCTAGACCAAGTGATACAACATGCTAGCAAGACTACAGTTCAGTATAATGTTACATTAGGATGCCATCTACTGTTTAATACTAGAAATTAAAAATAAGAAACAAATTTCCTAACAAAATAGTTGGAAGGACTCACGATAACTACTTTGCAATACAGTCGCACTACTCCAGTTCTTAGTAAAGAGCTTCACATCCAATTTATAGGCCAAAATCAACATTGTGTGACTTCTGCCTCTTGATGAGGATAATTCATAATTAATTGAAGTAACATGTACACACAAAAGTTAAAGTTTTCAGCATTCTTATGCAAAGCTGCATTACTTTGTAACATCAGATTAGTTTCGAAAGTCTGCTTCCCAGTTCACCATAGTTAAAAGAGGTAGTCATTGTCTCTGGGTCAAGTCTATGTAGCTGAATCTGACATTTGCTTTGATACTGATATTTATATTTTTGTTTGGTTTTGCTTTTTAATTTAAGCAGAGGATACATTTTCTCAATTCAGCATAGGAAGTCTACCCTAAGCTTCAAAAGCTTTCTTGAAATATACCGCGTGATAGAAGTCTTTGCAATATTTATAACTGCGCAGTATATAACTCTTTACTTTGCTTTCACTCATAACCCAAGCGAAAAAGGAAGCAAAGACACCTTAAGTAGTTCCTGTCTTGGTGCTCCATCTCACCTCCCTGGAAAAAAAGTCAGCCTTCCTAGCTTTTCCAGAATTTGTTGAATGGCTGTTCTGTAAATCAGATCAGCAAAGGTATCTTGGTTCGGATACACTGAGAGCATTTTTCCATAACCAGTTTTATTTTCCCACCTGATCCATGTTATATTGTAACCCTGCAAATATCCATGTCAACATGGTACAGAGGGCAAAAAATTTTAGGGAGTAAATCAGGCTTCAATTTGTTCTAAACTCGTTTATGCTACATATATAAGTCAGTCATCTTATCTTATTTGAATCAGAAAGTCAACAAAAAAATGTATACTGAAAGAATGGTATTAACACATCTAGAAGGTCTGCCACTGCATAAATGGGTTTCTTTAAGAGGTACAGCAGACTGAAATTCTATGAAACTTCACAGCTGGAAAATAACGTTTGTTTTGGGTTATTAATAAAGACCTCAACAAAAGGGGGACAAAGCCCCTTTTTTTGAAGGAAGCAAGACACTAAATTACAGTTCTGTTGTAATGCCATGTATATCCTAGCTGTTCGATATCTGAATTTGTAAAAATCCAAGCAATGAACATTCTTCCCACTTAACATGTAATCAGTTTGAGTACATCACGATGATCTTCCATCTCTCATACTGTTTAATCGCCAAGCATGCACTCATACAAATTACAGATATGTGCAGCCAAATGTGTGAAGTTCAACATGTAATGCAATATTTAAACATACGATAGCTTGTAAATTCTCCAGTAGCAAACACCATGACTTTCACAATTAAATTATTAGTACACTAATGAACAAAATTGCCCTCATTATAGTCTAGTACCTATTCACCTACCACACTGAATCCTCAATACTTCAGCTCATTCAGAGACCAGATTACTTTTTGCTTCAGTCACATAACTTAAATAGTTAAATTTTGTATTTCTAGAACTTTATAGCCTTGCTTTAGTCTGAGGTGGTTGTCTTCAGGGATGAAGTAGAAATACTTAAAAAACTGCATTGCTTAGTCTGGATCAGACTGCTCAATTTTGTGTGTATGGGGTTGTCCATACATGTTTCCCCCGAATCTACTCAAATGGCACTTCTGATGATGATATTATAAGCACATCCCCAGAAGTCCAGAAGTGATATAAAGGAAAGCAATATGCGAAGCTAGTCAGTGAACCAGCCTTACTGCTCAGTCATGTGAAAGCAAGGGTAGTTTAAGCAAAAAATTTTATGATAGTCTGAGAATTCAAAAACACAAGGTAATCCTTCCATACATTTATTTCATCCAGTTTTATGGGTTGTTACATTAAGCCAAGGAATAAGCTTCAGGATATAACACATGGAAGAATTCTGGAGCATTAACTATCATATTTAACAGTACAGAACAGGCACTTATCAAAGGGCTTAATAACTTATTAATTACTGAAATTAACAGAAAAGTGTGCACAATGAACTCAAGTGTTTACTTACAGTAAGCATGAATTACAACAACTTCCATCAGAGCCTTTTATCTCCTATTACGGAACCTGGTCTTCTGAAGGGGAAAAAAAACCCCAAACAATTATTAGGCTCTACCTCCTTAACTCAGAAATTATATTGCTTGTTCCTTAAAATCTATTCTATTTCAGAAGAAGTGAATTTTTTTTTCCCTCTCTCTAGGGCTGAATTGTTTCCCTTTTGAAAACTGTGAGTTTTGAACACAAAAAACATTAGATAAAAAACTTGTCTCAGGCTTTAAAGGAGTGTTTTCAACATTATTGATTTTCAGAGGCAGACTATTTCACTGGCATGTATACTTCGAAGTTTCACTCTTAATCTCTTTTCAAGGAGAGCTCACAGGAAAGTACTCCAGATAGCCATTATTCTCTTCTACATCCACCATGCCCTTTATTTAGTAAAGACTTTCATGTGCACTGCAGACAGAAAGGATGAGCCCAAAGCAAAAATTCTGATCTAGGCTTAACTAACTGAAACAGCATCCAAACACTCTAAAACATATTTGGAGTGGGTCAAAGTATATAAGATAGCGCTGAGTTAACCTTTTTCGAAGGTGTGGCAGCATTTGACTTTAGATTACAAACACAGACATTTTAATTTATTTGTCTTACATATTATTTATGAGCCATTTGATCAAGTGTAAGCCTTATTTAAGAAACAAACATTACACAATAACTCTTACTTTGCACTCAAAGGGCAAAAACAAGCCGGTAAAAGAAACAACCTGTTCAACAAAGAATCAGCAAGTGTAACATGCATGCAAGTCTGGGGAAACCTGCATTATGTATTGGAATGGCAAAATGTTAAGCTTGCTATCATACCTTTCTAAAAGCTTTTGCAAGATAACAAAGGCAGTGAAAAATAAATTGTTGCAACACTTACGAATTGTGAAGAGTTAATGAGGATAAAGCAACTACCTTCCGATTTTTATTTATAACACAGTTCTGAGTCTTCTTTCAGCCAAAACGAAGACTTCCGGTATCTTTTTTTTATACTGCCCCTCATACCCCTTTCGTGAATGAAATTAAAGTCTCCAAATAAAGTAGGTTTTCACCTGCTACATCAGGGAGTCTTTTTTCCCTGCCTCGTCACTGATGGGGCAAGATCCCCACCTAGCGAACGCCACACCGCACTGCAGCCGCCGCAGCACCTCCGTGGTAAGTGGAGTCTGACAGTACAATACAACTACAACTCAAGTATTTACATGAATCATTACTGACACGGGCTTTCTTCTGTTCTCTAGGGAAGAACTGTAAAATTTGTGGTCCATTTTTCAGAAGGATAAACACAGGAAACAAAGCAGAGAAAAATACATGGAAATAACCAATCAAACAAAGATCTTTCCATTTTAGAGGTGGCTTGGAAACTACTGGAGGAAAAATTAAAAAAAAATTATCATGTATGTTGACACTTGGCACGTGCACCTGTGTGAATTTCAGCTTCAGAAGTGGATTTCAACTTCTGAACACTCAGAAATAATCCTACTTCTTAGGGTTGTAATCAACACTGAAGACCAACTGCACAGCACAAATCAATATGACTTTCTACCTGACCCACCTGCAGCTATCTCACCAATGGGAAGATGAAATCGAGATCTAACATGGGTTTGGATAAAGTGAGCAAGTGTCTGAAATATTAAATGGAGTAACAACTTCAATCTCACTGTTTTTTAAATCAATCACGGTATCCACATCCCATAGGGGTTGTCATTTATCCTGTATTGTCCAAGACAAAGACCTAGTAAAATGAACACCCTAAAAGGATTTAACTTACTCAAAAAAGACTTTATGCTCTTTCACAATTACACGTATGAAGTTTGAAAGGGGAGAAAGATCTCATAAAAAATCGAAGTTGTTTTTCTTTCTCTGCTCCACTTAGAATCATAGGATGGTTTGTGTTGGTCCTCTGCTATAGTCAGGGATGTCTCCCTCTAGACCAGGTTGCTCAAAGCTCCATCCAGCCTGGCCTTAAATGCTTCCAGGGAGGGGGCATTCACAACCTCACTGGGCAACCTGATCCAGTGTCTCACCACCCTCACAGTAAAGAATTTCTTTCTAATATCTAGTCTAAAATCTACCCTCTTCCAGTTTAGAACCATTTCCCCTCGTCCTGTTGCTACCTGCCCTTCTAAGAAGTCCCTCCCCAGCTTTCCTGTAGGCCCCCTTCAGGTACTAGAAGGCCACTATGAGGTCTCCTCAGAGCTTTCTCTTCTCCAGGCTGAAGCCCCAGCTCTCTCAGCCTGTCCTTGTAGGGGAGGTGCTCCAGCCCTCTGATCATCTTTGTGGCCCTCCTCTGGACCCACTTCAGCAACTCCATGTCCTTTTTGTGTTGGGGGCTCCAGAACTGGACATAATACTCCAGGTGGGGTCTCCCAAGAGCAGAGTAGAGGGGTACAATCACCTCCCTCGACCTGTTGGTCACACTTCTCTTGATGCAACCCAGGATACAGTTGGCCTTCTGGGCTGCATGTGCACATTGCCAGCTCATGTTTAATCTCTCATCAGTTGATACTCCCAAATCCTTCTCCTCAGGGCTGCTTCCAAGCCATTAAGAAATGTGAGAAAGTTCAAGACTTAAAAGAGGGCAGTATTGTCTTGAAACAGTGATAGCATATCTAATAAAAAAGACAGCATACAGATTTTAATATTTCCTCTCCTGATTTGTCTAGATGCCAGGCAGTTTCATATTTCAACCTTTCAATGACATCTGCCTGATAACCCTAATTAAGTGTGGCCAAATTTGGAAAATACAACCTATATTCTCCATTCCATATGAGCTAAAGTAAAGTATGACAAAGCTTTTGAAACATCACCTGTCTCTGTACAGGGCCTAACCAAATCTATTTAATGCACAGTACTGGCTATAGCAGTATGTGTAGGTGAGGAGTGGCTTATAACTATATATCTCAACCACTACCATATGGCAGGCAGTATCTGCCTGGGACCTTGACAGGTCTCTGGCACCTGTGGTCATCTTTACAATCTGATGCCTTCACTAAAATAGCAGATACATGCCTAGCACCGCCAGACTAGCAGAAAATGCATGTAAATGGAGTTCCCCATGCAAGAAGAGGGCAAACATTTACCATCAGAATAACACAATTACCACAGAATTGGCCTCAACCAACCAGCCTCCCACAGGCAGATTATGTTTTCAGCTATGAGTCTACCTTAGAATTTGCATGCACAGAATGGGAAGCAAAACATGATGTATTTTTCCTCTTATTTCTCACAGTCAAATAGAGCCCAATACATTACAAAAGCCTTCATCTACTGCTTCTGCTCACAGTTTGTCTTTAAATAAGTACTCCTCCTTCTGCATCTCTCCTCTGCAACTTACTTTTTCCTTTTAAGTGAAAATAATTTCTTAATTGGCCACAAAATTACTCCTTTGGAAATTCACCCGCTATTAAGCATTATGGCAAAGGTAAGTCCAAATGGCAAGACCAGTCAACTATAGTTAACTTGTAGTACACATTCAGAAGTAACACATTGTATTTAACAATTAGTATCTGACAATTTCAGAAATAATCAGGAATATGGTAGAAACACAGATAGCAGCAGGATCCCATATTTGTTATCTACAGTCTCCTTTCTGTTCTCTTTTTTGTTCCTTTTAATTACTTGTACTTTGTTCCAAATCAGACTGCTTTTCTTGGAGCAAGAGTCTTATTTATCTAAGTACTTATGAAACTCTTGGACATTCAGATTAGAATCTTAATGTGTGCATATAAAACAAACAGCAGATTATACTGAACAAGAGGCAACAGGTTCCTGACTTCTGGTGAATGAAAATTTGTGATTCATATTTACAGTTTCTCATTAATGAATCTTGTGAGGAGGTACTTAAATTTTTTAATTAGGATTTTTTGTTTGTTTGTTTTCCAGATTTCAAAGATATTTTTAAATGCTGATTCTCACTATTTCACTTGTGGATTTTTGTCTCCTATAAAATTGTTAGTCTCTAAGTGTAAAACTTCTCAGGAAAGACTACCTCAGGATGTGTACACACAACTAAAAGAAGTTAATACCAAATGGTGCTTACATGTTGGGGCACACAGTAACTCTTGCGAACAGGGCCCTGCTAGTTGAGCTAGGGCTCATGGCTGCTTCTGTATTGATTTTAAGCAGGAATCCAACCTTATGTCTGAGCTCACACTCATCTCATATGAGTTACTTGGAGAGAAGCCCAGACTGCAGTGAGGAACAAATCCTGTTTCCATGGTACCCTGTAACACAGGTACAAGGATGCATTTATCAAAAGAGTAGTGGCACGGGAACAGTAGTACTTTCTCAGTTCATGTCTCTCGTGCTACCTCCAAAAAAAGTCCAGTGGAAACAGCACGTGATTGAAGTAGTAGAAACAAGCTTGCCTTGTCTTCTTCTTGCAGGACGTGTGTGCCATCAGATCTCTCCAAAATAACAGTGTACAGTACACGTGCCATCAAGATCTGGATTCTTGTGGGTTGCAGGTTCCAGAGAATAGCACATTTCCCTTGTTCCTGCACTTTAGCAAATGGGCATACCGAGTTACCAAAATGGAGTTATACAATGGCTGCCTGAAAAGACCACAAAGAAAATACGAAAGCAGTATTTCTGGGATGTGTATGTACAAAAAGGCATGAAGTAAGAAAATATATTTAAATCCATGGAAAATTCATTAAATTTATGCAGCACGAGTACTTATCCTGAGACAAGTGGCAATTGGACACAATAGCATTTAGAGCTGGGGAGAGCAAGGAGAAAACTGCACATTTGCTGGAACAAATTCAAGACTGTAAAATGAGTTTATACAGGTCCAAAGAGCTCTGTTCTTATTTCTTCCTGTTTAAGGCTCACCATCTCTTTCCTATTAAATAAAAGCAAGATAGTATTGGCACACTTAAGACTTTTTTTCCACATCTACATATAATTTTCATTCTACCCAGAATATTAGTGACATATGGCCTGATAAGAATCATATTGTTCATTACTAGAAGACACTCAGAAACAGGTGCAGTGTGATAATAAATATGTTATTTCCTCTTTTCACAACTAAGATAGAAGTTATTATTTTTTTTTAATTTCATCAGACAAAAAATAGTTTGCCAAATCCCTATCTCTGCCACCCTTTCACATGAAAGAAATCCAAAATAAAAATTAACATGCTACATGAAATATCTCTGAATAGCACCCTGTAAAGCTACAGAGAAAAAATCATCTCTTTAGATACTTCAGTACAACCCATATCCTCCCAAATATTAATCCTTCAGTACCTTGATGGTAGAGCTTGATTTTTTCAGAGACTTCTTTCATTCTAAGAATGCTTAATATATAGCACATAGATATGCAAAGATTTTGTTCCTGAGACTGTAACATTTCTACTAAAACACCACAGAAGCCTTACATTAGCTGAAGAGTTATTTTCAGGATGAAAATTCCTAAACATTCATTCATTAGTAAGATTTCCCAAAAGAGCAGTCAATTACTTAGAATTATGCCATGCCAGTTTGCTATGTCATTTGCTTCTCCCCAGTAGCTAGCTCAAGGAACTTGAGAACTGTTCTAACAACACTGGTATGATACAGGAGGAAGAGCACCACAGAGGTCAATATAAATTACTTTAAACAAATATTAGTTAACAGTTTGAATTCAATACTTCGTGCAAAATGTTTCAACCTAGATTCTAGGTATGAAGGGGGAAGGGATTAAAATGACACTCGCTAGAGATGAACCTGGGGGAATGGTAGCAGGGGTGAGGGGTGAGGCAAGTGGCTCAGCTGATGTGCATCTATGTCAATGCATGCAGCATGGGGAACAAAAAAGAGGAGCTGGAAACCATCCTGTGCCAGGCAAACTATGGCTTAGTTGCCATTGCTGAAACATGATGGAATTGCTCCTGTGACAGGACTACTGCAATAGATGACTACAAGCTCTTCAGAAGGGATAGGCAAGGAAGGAGAGGCACTGGTGTGGCTGTCTCGCTCCAATTTACAGGAGGGAGAAGGGGTTCTTTTAATATATGTATACCCGACGGCGAGATAAAGACACAATGGGTCAAATGTTAGCCCGACCAGTTTATTACAAATCCTAGTAGTTTAGGGAGATGGGGAAGGGAAGGTGGGCGATAGAAAAGAGATAAAAACGCAAGGAGTCTTTGTAGAAAGCAAGAGAGATAGTCACCACCAGGGGTCCAGCACTGTTTGTAGTGCAGACTTCTTGGGTGATGGGTCATCAGGGCTTGTTGTTCGCTTGTCAGCCGCTTCGGTTGATGACCGCTTTGGTTGACGATGACCTCCAACAGCAGTACGAACTTATAAATAAGTCCAAATTGGTCGAGTCAGATCTCTTTGGAGTGACAGTTCAAATCCAAAGTGGTTGAGTCAGCTCTCTCTGGAGTGGCAGGTTCTGGCTTTGGGATCTCAGCAGAAAACTCCTTTGTTCCCATCTTCCGGGCCTTGCCAGCAGATAAGAGGGAGCAGGGAGGTTCCCACCTGCATCCTGTTTTTCACAGGATAGTATGGTATCATTCCCCAGACTCCCATACCAAGCTGGCACTACTTGGTCACAGGCCAGATCTTCCACCAGTAAACACTCCTGAGCACTCTCTTCCTGGGGCAAACAGCTCTGAAGGAAATGCTTTTGAATGTTCACATGGTGATGTTGATTGCCACACAGCGACACCCACCATTTGCCTCCTTGGTAAGTCAGTTAGAGTCTTATCACAAAAGATACCTCAGAAAGCAAGCTTTGAGCCAAAAGAAAAGAAGGGTTCAGACAATGGCTCTCTATGTTAGAGTTTTGATGTTGCTGATCTCAGGGCTGGGAATGGTAAGGTTTAGTCTCTATGAGCAAGAGTCAGGGAGAAAGCCAATAAAGCTGACATCCTGTTGGGGATTTTTATAGACCGCCTAACCAAGATGAAGGGACAGATGAGGCGTTCTATGAGGAGTTGACAGAAATCGCACAATTGTCAGCTCTTGTTTTCATGGGAGACTTCAACTTCCCTGTTATATACTGGAAATATACTGCTTCATCAGAGAAGAAGCAGTCTAGGAAGTTTCTAGAGTGTGTGGAAGATAACTTCCTGATGCGGCTGGTAAGAGAGCCTACCAGGAGAAGTACTCATCTAGACCTGCTGTTCACAAACAGAGAAGGACTGATGGGAGACGTGGAGGTCAGGAGCAGTCTTGGGCAGAGTGATCACAAAACAGTAGAGTTCTCTATTCTAGGTGAAGTCAGGAGGAGAGACAGCAAAACTGTTACCTTGGACTTCCAGAGTGTGGAGTTTGCACTATTCAGGACACTGGTAGGGAGAGTCCCATGGGATTCAGCCCTGAAGGGTAAAGGGGTCCAGGAAGTCTGGACTCTCCTCAAGATGGAAGCCTTAGAGGCTCATGAGCAGGCTGCCTCCCTTAGCCATAAGATGAGCTGTTAGGGAAGAAGACCAGTGTGGATGAACAGGGAACTTTGAGACTTCAGGAGAAAAATAGTCTACATCTTCTGGAAGAAGGGATGGGCAACTCGGGGAGATTAGAAAGAAGTCGTTAGGATGCACAGGGAGAAAATTAGAAAAGCAAAAGCCAAGCTTGAACTCAACCTAGCCACTATAGTAAAAGAGAACAAAATTTTTTTCTGAACAAATTTATCAACAGTAAGAGGAGGGATAAGGAGAATCTCCATCTGGATTGTGGTGGGAAACATGATAACTGAGGTTAAGGAAAAGGCTGAGGTTCTCAGTGTTTTCCCTGACTGAGAAGTCTAGCATAGAGAGCAGAATAAATGCCCCACAATTCAGCTGGAAACAATTAGAGATCTTCTACTCCACCTGGACAGTCATGGGGCCAGACAGGATCCACCAGAAGATGCTGCTTGAGCTGGAAGAGATGACTGCTAAGCCGCTTTCCGCTATCAGTGATCCTGGTCAACTGGTGAGGTTCCAGAGGAATGGAGGCTTGTCAGTGTGATTCTCATCTAGAAGAAGGGTCATAAGGAGGATCTGGGGAACTACAGGTCTGTCAGCCTGACCCCAGTGGCAGGGATGGTTACAGAACAGATCATCTTGGGTGAGGTCACATGATATGTGCAGGACACCTGGGGGGTTGGGATAAGGACCAGCCAGCGCAGGTTCACAAAAGGCAGACCCTGCTTGACCAACCTGATCTCCTTTAACAATCAAGGGACCTGCCTGGTGGATGAGGGAAAAGGTGTTGATTTAGTGTGCCTAGACTTCAGCAAACCCTGAGATACTGTCTCCCACAGTATTCTCCTGGAGAAGCTGGCAGCCTGTGGCTTGGACGGGTATACTCTTTGCTGGTTAAAGAAGCATCTGGATGGCCGGGCACAGAGCAATGGTGAATGGAGTTAAATCCAATTGGCAATCAGTCATGAACAACGTTCCCTAGGGATCAGTATTGGGGCCTATCCTTTTTAATATTTTTATTGATGACCTGGACAAGGAGATTGAGTGCATCCTTGGTAAGTTTGCAGATAACATCAAGGTGATAGGAAGTATCAATACGTCTGGGGTAGGAAGGCCCTACAGAGGGATCTGGACAGGCTAGATTGCTGGGCTGAATCCCATGGGATCAAATTCAACAACACCAAGTACCAGGTCCTGCACTTGGGCCACAACAACCCCAAGCAACACTACAGGCTTGGGCAGAGTGGCTGGAAGACTGTGTGGAAGAAACAGACCTGGGATTGTTGGCTGACATTTGGCTGAGCATGAGTCGGTATTGCCCCCAGTTAGTCAAGAAGGCCAAAAGCATCCTAGCTTGTATAAGAAAGTGTTTCTAGCAGGAGCAGGGAGATGATCATACCCTTGTACTCAGCACTGGTGAGGTCACACCTTGAGTACTGTGTTCAGTTTTGGGCCTCTAAATACAAGAAAGACATCGAGGCCTTGGAGCGCCTCCAGAGAAAGGCAGTGAAGCTGGTGAGGCGTCTGGAGCACAAGTCTTACGAGGAGTGGCTGAGGGAACTGGCATGTTTTGTCTGGAGAAGAGGAGGCTCAAGGGAGACCTTACTGCTCTCTACAACTGCCTGAAAGGAGGTTGTGGCAAGGTGAGGGCTGTGCTCTTCTCCCACAAAACTAGCTATACAACTAGAAGGAATGTCCTCAAGTTGTACCCACGGGACGTTTGGGCTGGATATTAGGAAGCATTTCTTCTCCAAAAGAGCATTCAGGTACTGGAATGGGCTGTCCAGGGGGTGGTTGAGTCACTGTCCCTGGAGGTGTTCAAGAAGCATTTAGCTGTTGTACTAAGTGACGTAGTTTAGAAAATATTGGCTGTCAGTGGATGGTTGAACTAGATGACCTTGAAGGTCTTTTCCAACGTTGATGATTCTATGATTAGCACAAAAATCCATGTTTTACTTTGTTGTAACTACAAAAAAAAAATCAACAACATATCAAAATAGCCCGCTAAACTGACAAAAGAGTTATCCTCATCTCTTATCTTTTTGTTTCCATAATGATCTTTCTGCACAAGACCAATTAGATCCTCAGCTAGTGAAAACCAACCTGTCTGCACTGGGACAAATGGAGATGTATTGATTTGCAGCAGGTAAGAGCAATTATAGTCAGTACAGCAACAAGGACACTCCCTTCTAAGGACCCATCTCTGCCATAACCCTGTGGCAGAAAAAAAAAATACGAGTACTGCCTCAACTACTAGACTCAAAGGATTTAAACTACTGAAGGCTGATCATACAATAAAGGTGATATTTTTGCTTCTTCTGAAATGAAGTGTTTTAAAAAATAGACTTTCAGTATTTCAAACCTTTTCAAAATTGGCTTTTACTTCATCCTTAAGACCTTTCTCAAAAGCAGTATAACAATATTATTTATGGTGCAGAAGCATAAAAAGTATATAAAAATTGTTATTAGCAAGCATGCTTCTTGAATAACCTTCCATCTAGGAGAACACTGAGATTTTAAATAATATTTAATATTACTTAATACATTTTTAAATGTCTCAACACAAACTATGCATGCAGTTTTAAAATCTTGGGAAAAAATTACAGTGTTTTCCACAGAGCAGAAATTGCTACTGCATGACTGAGAGGCAGTCAATTTAAATGTCTGTCTGTATTTTTTTCTTTCATTAAGTGGTAATTCAGCTCTTCATCTCTTCCGATTTTCTTTACTCACTTTCAGGCAATTACTGTTGGGGGCTCTGATGTTAATGAGTTATACATAGCATATTTAGAAATGAAATACGCTTTTAGAGCATGAAGTTAAGTTAATGGAAGCATCAACCTGAATAGATGCAAAAGCCAGACATCTTTGATATCAGAGCTTGATTGATTTTATAAGTCAGGTGTTCATATGAATAAGTAACCCTTACTTAGCTCAAGGAGCAGTTTGACAAGAAATTTGCACTGATGAGCTGTAGAGGCAACCTTTTAATATGAGACTGTTTTGCATTGTCCTTTGTATTTTAGTCTTCTGTGGTTTCACTCTTAAGTAATCTAAATCCTTAACATCATGGTGAATCTACACATTACCATAAAAGAATTTGTAAAGGTACTTATAACATCTTTACAAATTATGAAGGAGGCAGAACTACTGATGTGAAAATTATGACCCTACTTCTGAAAACATCATACTTTATATGTAAGTACAGTTTACATTACAGTTTAAAGAGTTTACTTAAAGTTATCTTATTTCCAGATATTATTCAGTCCCATTTTTACTTAAATAGTCTAATGACATTAGAAATTGCTATTTCAATAATATAAATATCATTATAAGAAACATAATGCTTAAAAACCTGAAGGTTTGACCTACCTTATTGAACGTAGTTTGTCAGACTTCTAATTACGTCAAGACTAAATTAATAAGATTTTGCACACCAAATCTTTCTTTTTGAGCTTTACTTTCTCATTAAGATAAAGCCTTGATCTGAAGTGAATGTTTCAGTTAAAAAAAACAAACAAAACTAAAATTAAGCTGAAATTTTTCACTCTGTCTCCACTTAATATTTATTTATCATATGGAGAAGTCACATAAGGATATACCTTGGGTATACAATCATGGAATTAATGTGAACAGGGAAAAGAGCTAGAATTCTTATTGTAAACTCTTTGCTTTGTCTTTGTTCCTTCTACAAACAGGAGAAATTCCAGAGTTTGAAAGCACCTAGCAAGTTTTTCCCTCCCATCCTCTTTCCTTATCTCCAGTGGTCCTTTTAGTGAAGTATTGTTATTTAGAAACAGAAGCTGAATAGTTAAGATACATACATTTGTTTACACCTGGAATATACAAACACTGGAACGACTTACTTGGGAAATCAGTAGACACTTCATCCCTTAAGGTCTTTCATCCAAGACTATCTCTAAAATAAGAACAAAAAATTATAGAAAAATAGTAGAAAACCAGTTAGCAAAACAGCTAACTAATAGTAAGACACCATTAGTTCAGTTCATATCCTTACAGAGAAACTCTTTAACTTGTCAAATACTTCAGAGACTTTCCAGGTAATCATTACCACAATTGCACCAGAGGCATGTTAGATAAGAATCACCTGATGAAATGCTAAGGCCTCTGTTAATGCACAGGTGGTTTGGATTAACAGAAGTGTCCTTCTGTTTTGCCAGTCTTAATCTAACATGTATGCTATCAAGACAATCTACAATGCAGCCAACAGATGTCACTCTATATAATCAAAGAAAATAAGTTTAAATGAAATCTGTCTATTTCTCAGCCTTCAGCTTACTGAAGCTAAACATAAATTCCTAAGCTATATATACATATTCTAGCTGTTCATGTTCAAAAAGCTGTATGGAATTAAGTCTGCCAGGCAGACTTGATCTCTAGACTAACTAACACCAACCTACAGTGCTCCTGTGTTTTACTGAATATGACTTTACCTGCTCCCTCACAACCAATATTAATACTGGTTTATATATGCTAAGCAATTTAAAAGAGATGTGGCCTTTTTTTTTTTTTTTTTGCTAGCTAAAGTATATACTGCAAGGATATCCCACACTTCACAGACCCAAACCTGTTACCATGCAACTACAGCTGTAAGACATAAAGAGAAACGACGTAAGGCAAAGAGAAAAACAATATTTAGTCTAATTCAATAGCAGATCATCCAAGATTTTGCAGATAAACACCTGGGATTTCAGCTCTGTCTGCAGCTGTATCATAAAAGCAGACAATTGGCTTTAAATGCTCGTGCTATTTCAGTCCATTCAAGCTCCAGCTCATGAAACTAACAGAGATTCAACTGCAAGGCATAAGTTGAAAATACTTTGGCTGTTATGCATTTGTGACTGTTCAGGATAAAATAGCATCCTTAGTGCTAGTCATCATCAACTCTACCCAATAACAGCCCTATTAAACTTGTGTCCCCTTGGTGCATGTTCTAGCAATTAGTAATATTAAAGACTATCTTTTTTTGGCAGAAAAGAGGGCTTCAAGAAGGAGTAGGCATTCAGATCCCAGGCACAGGGAAGCCTGAATTCATACATAGTCTCTCGTACAGCAAAGTCTACCCAGTATCTGTTCTGTAACCCCAACATGGGAGAACAAAAGGGTAGCTGAGCATTAGAAAATTACTTCTCCAGCTGCACTGCCTAGCAGCAGCACCTGATGTAATCTCCAGAGAAGTAACATCACCACAATTCACCGCAATAAACCAGGGTGAGACGCTGGCATCTGAGTCTAGTGGAGCTCTGACTTCAGCAAGTCCAGAATTCAGCCTAGGTTCTTGTTGCCTCAAGAGATATGAAAGTGTGCTCACAGATATGAAGTACAGACATTTATACTACCGCAAGCTGTAGTTTGTATTTTTATTTTGAAGATAGAGTCTTATGGAAACCTATTGGATGCTCATGCATTATTAATTTTCTTCAGCTATAAAAATATAAAATGGAATGTACAATAACATGTTGTTTATTGGTTATGCCTGTGTGATGCTCAGAAACTCGGATCTCCTGCCAGACACTTATAAGCAGAACTGTTCCACTTCATGCTGATGACACAGCTCCATCAAACAGCACTAATCAAATTGCCCAGGGCCTTCCAAACAAAACGTTAAACTGCATCATCAAAAAAATAGTCAAATGGTACTGCCCATCTTAGTCTTATACTGACTGCATGAACTGGAAAGCCTCCAAATATATTATAAAAATATAATAGGTTCTGCAGATTTGCTTCTGAAATTCCAGCCATGTTACATCACTGTTTTTAAATGAATGGCAGCTGATAGCTATCACAATATTTAGAAGTTTAAAAGAAAAATGTTCCACTTTAAAGGTAGCAATGTGTTAGCATCAGATTGTAACATGCTGAATGACAAAGATTGCTGCTACTACTAGCCTGCTGGTTACTGCAAATATTTTACAGTAGTTAAAAAGAAAAAAGAAAAAAATTCTAATTCCAAAGAAAATACTCGTTCTAATTTTAGTTGTTCTCTACAAAAGAAATATTAGGACTTGAACTGACAGAAAATGACCTTTGTAATTTTTTAGTTTTGTTTGGTTTTCTTTCATGTAAGTGATTCAATCAATGCCACTGATGAGGAGAAGTAAAGTTGCCCTTATGTACCTGTTTCTTTCATTAATGAAAAAAGACAACAATTTTTTTTAGTTAGTTGATCGTTTCCCTCTCAGCAGTTGCCATTCTTACCTGTGTCTTTTGCTTTGCCTCACAGCTTTAATAGTGTTTTTGAGTGGTTGAAAAAACAGCAGCTGGAAGGATGATGTTTTCAGAGACAGACATCATTCAAACTGAAGGAAGGCTCTGAAATTCCAAATAGTATTCCAGGAAACTGGGAAGTGCCCTGATACAGTGTCCTTTCTCAAGGACATCTTGATTAATGGGAGACAATCAAGTGCCTTTCTGTAATACACATTATCCATTTGGATTAAGTTATAAGGTTTTGTGTGGAAGGTATTCTTACTGTGGGCAGAGCACATATCTAGTTTTTGGCAGATCCTCTGAGTTATTATGTTGGCCAAATCTATAGTACTAAACAATGTTGTATATTATGAATGGATCTGTGGACCAAAACACTTGATGCTGAACATCAATACTCTATGTTAATGAGGAATTACTTGGACTAGGTTTGGACTGCACCGTGCCTGAACACCTATTGAAGTGCATGAGGTGAGTATAAGGAAGTACAGCTTTCAGCTTAGTTCCAACTGAAGGGTGAACCACTTCGAAATACAATCAAAAACATGTTTTGTGGGGATAATTGAGTGAATCACTGCAAAAGCATGCTCCTTATCTGAACAAAAACATAGTGTAGATGTATTCTGAAAGTCACTTCATGTTTTAACCTCCCCAGATCTGTAATCAATCAACAAAAGTGCAATTGATATCTCAAAATTGAGACAAATGCATTTTGTCTTTCAGATCCACCGACAGTTGCTTTCAGACTCAATGCCAGAGAGGACTTCAAGACTGAACATGGTCCTACTTAACACAGAGCTCAGAGTTTTGTTTGAAAGTGATCAGTAAAACAAATAAACACAATAATATTTAGATAAAGGTGTTTTTAGTGCTGTAAAATAGTAGCAAATCCATCCATATTTTCACCATTGTCACTGTATTTTCCTCTGTGAAGTTGATGAATGAAACATAAGCAGCAGGAGCAGCAGTAGAGAGGTCAAGTTAGATTCAGTCAAACTGTGGGTATTTGTGTACATTTTTGTAGAAAGTTTTGCCAGTGCAGCTTAATCCATTTTTAAAACTTCAGTTCTTCTAGGTTTGAACGCTTCTTAGCAGAGGCTGCCATCTAATCTAATGCATTGTCAGAGTGTGGATACATAAGGAATTATGAGATTCATGTTCCAGAAGTAGATACACAGATGTTTTAACACATGCAGACTAGTCTTTTATCTATCTATCTATCTATCTATCTATCTATCTATCTATCTATCTATCTATCTACTTTAGGCATGCTGGAAATAGACTCAGTCATAAAAAGAAACTGTGTGTAGCAGAATAATAGCTCATTGATAGGCACTTGCCTTCTGAGTCGTGAAAGATTGCACCTGGGCTAAGCTATAATGTGGAAACTCCCTCACACACCTTTACTACCTCAGGCATCTTCAGTAAAGCACATGTGATAACTATCATTGCTATGCTTACTGTCATTATTTTAATGAACTATGCATTTAGAAATACTTTTATTTGAAAATAGGAATGTCAGACTTAGACTGCTAAAAGGTTAAATTTTCGTAGTGCATATCTAAGGATTTCCTGTCTTTTCCTTCAGTATCAATATATCAGCATTTCAGCAGAATTGTTGGAAAGTGAGGAAGAAAAAAACCTTAATTGCAGTATATTTTAAAATACATGTCATTTTGAATTGCCTCCTCAACTCTCCCCCGTAATTTTTTTTTTTTAGTATATCTGCAAATACCATGGTATGACCAAACTCCCACAGAATGTGATGAGATTCCATGAGTTTTAAGTGTCCAGGAAGACAGGTTAGTATTAGCGCCTACAAATGTTCTTTTTCTCTGTCCTTCGATATGAACTATGAAAATAAATAATAAATACTTTTCCATTATGACAAAGACAGTTGTTCCTATTAGCTAAATGTTTTGAAAAATGAAGTTGTTTCCTCTATTCACTTGAAGGCAAAGGCTGGGCAATAATATCCCACAGTTCTATTCTATGAAGCTCCTCTGTTTCATTTCCACATAAATATGCCATATTACAGCCTAAGAACAAGGATTTGTTACTGGACCACAGCAATTCTGCAGTACCATAGAATGACTGTAGAACTTCTACAGAATATTGTTCCAAAGATTTTACAGTTTAACTTTCAGAATTATTTTTACTTTTCTTATTCTTTTCAATCACAGCCATTTTCTTCAGCTTTCTTCTGTACCACTAGACAACATGAATTCGCAGATGTTTAAAAATCCAAATAATAAGAAAAAAATTCACTCAAAAATCCCAGATACTCTCAGATCTGTTTCCTACTTGTACGTGGTATTTACTAAACACTTATTTACTGATCATTGAATCATAGAATCACCAAGGTTGGAAAAGGCCTCTAAGATCATCCGGTTCAACTGTCCACCTATCACCAATATTTCCCACTAAACCACGTCCCTCAGTACAACATCTAAACATTTCTTGAACACAACATTACATATGTAATGTACATATGTATTATACAGATATATAAACTGTTAGGAAGCAGAAGAAAAGTTGAATTTGCAATTGATATAATTTCCAGTAAATAATTAAACATCCAGTTTAGTAGTATAAGTAATGATATGTAACAGGCCTTATTTTAGAACAGTCAAACATAAATAATCCAAAAAGCCCCCTGTATTCATAATGACAATTCTCTTATGACAACATCACGAGAAAAGGTTGTAATTAATGCAAAAATAAAGCGGACCATCTATTAACATAATCTGAATAAAATCCTTCCACAGTTAAATGCAGACACTAAGTGCTGGTATAATACTTTATTAATTAGCAAAGTATTTATCCACTGGGAAATGAGGATAAAAGACTGTACACTTTGTCAGGCTGCAGAAAAATGTGTTATCTCTTCATAAGAAATGCATAAAACTCAAACAAAAGAACGATTATCTCTTTAAATGAATTACATTTAATCTCAGAAGAAAGAATGAATAAATTGGTTCCTTCATGTTACTGTGATACACCAGCAAAATTACTAAGATCACAGTCCTTTATAGGTTTTAGTGCTCATATCAAACTGTCCTCTTGAACTGTTAAAAGTATTAGCATAGTAAGGATTTTGAAGTTACAGGATTTTTTTAAGACAAGAAATAGTTTTCTAAATGCATTTATTTAAATGTAGCCATTTTCGAGGCAAACGAAAACAAGCTGCTTTCTGACAATCTTCATCACATAGCATAGACACCCTGGCCAGGCACCTTTATCCAGAATGTCTCTATCCTAACTACACTCTCAGAATTGTTTACTTTTGCCATTTGGTCTGAAAATTTTGCTTCCACATTTAAATTTTTTTAAATGTTACATTTTTATACTTTACTGTCATATTTTAACTAATTTCTCATCCATTTTAAATAATTTGTCATCCATTGTCTGTGAAAGAAAAAAAACAACAAAAAAACAGAAAACAAAAGGAAGAGAAAAAAGATAAAGAAAAAAAGGAACAAACAAATCTTTCGAACTACAAGGATTCAATGATGTTTGCTGAACATTTATGGAGACCAAACATGGATGTGAGCACAATGAGGCAGTGAGTGATGCACTTCAGCAGTGGTGACAGTGATGTGATAGACAAGCTACATTCCGAATGGCTGAGAACAGCTGTCACACCAAGAAATGAAGAGCTAATGATGGTGTCTATGTTGAGAAATAGTGTCTTATAGCTAAGAATTTGCTTTATCAAACTGTGCTATTGTGCTCTTTGTATCTGTTGTCATTTCCACGGAAAAAATAGAAGGCATTACTTTCAGAGACACCTGCATACTTTTAATCCTTCACTTCCAGAACATTTGTGGGATGCATCTCTCTTAATGTAATGAGACATCATAGAATTGTATTTTAAACTGAAAAACCTGTTCACAGCATAAGTACTTCAGGGCAAAACTTCATCACAAATTTATGAACTTTGCTGTATGAAGTTAGTCTTGGTATGCCTACATTCTATCCTGAATATTTTCTTTGAGAAGTCTCATTCCTCCCCACGATAGTTTCTCCTGCCTGATGGGGCACCCTGAATGCCACCTACTGTGATAAGATACAAAGCATTCATAGTCAGTTGAAGTGAAGCTTTCAATGAAAACTAAACTAAAAAAAGGAAAAAAAAATGGTGTAACCATCCATTGCCCAAAGTACAGTAGGTGGCATAGTGATCTGACCTCATAAAACTACAAAACTAATTGAGAGTTTTCTATAAGAAGGAAGAGGAGACATTCATACAATTAAGAATGATAAGAATAATTAAAAAAAGATGACTGTCATTGCTCTGTTGTCTTAGGACTTATATGAGGAGGACGGTGCTGCTATAAGGAAAGAAATGTTACTGCATTTCTTGCCATTTTGATGACATTAGGGTAAAGCAGATGCAGAATAGAACACTACTATTCGACAAATCTCTCATCCAAGGATTTGGGGTAATGATCCTCTTTAATCCATAACTATCTTTTGCCAACACTTATATCGTAGGCCTTCAAGGTGAGGGCCAGACCACCAGAGTTCAAAGGTATGAATTTTTAAAATGCTGTTTTCTTTGTGTAGAATACAGTCACTCAGGTTGGAATTTGAAGAGGATCTCATCTGAAAAACAGGCTTTTCGAAGTACAAGGTCAATGGCATAAATCTGCTTTTTAGCAAACAATCAGCAAGCAGCCAGGATTTTCCTTTTATACATCAGATTTTAATTCTATTTTTGAACAATTCTAAAGTTTCTGACAAAGCATTTCTTCAAATGTGGTTAAAATTTATTGCTTTGAAAGTCTTCTCATGAATCACAGGCAGAGTTCACATGGCATCCTATCTTGCTATTGTAATTCCCTCTTACCTCACTAAGAGACTTATAGAGATTGTTCCCACTCACTTTGAACATAATTGGAAAATCATGTTTTTCCCTTATTGCATATTCCCAAGAAAACTATGTGGTTGGGACAACCAAAAAACTTCTCAGAGCTTCTAGACTCCCAGCTCACAATCAATGCTCTAGAGAATTACATATTGGAAGATTAATCTCATTCTGAATTTTTCTCAAGTAAATAGATATTAAAAAGCAATTTGATGATCTGTTATGAAATGTGGTAATTTTCCAAAACAATGCTTGGATTCTTCTTGAATCTCAACTTTTAACTAGTTTCTCATCTATGAGTAAGTATTGTTTTCATTTTATTATCCTTTCCCCTTTATGGCATAACTTTCCAGAAACAAAAGCAGGGAAATAAGAGACATTAAAGCAAGAAAAATAAGAATTTCATTGCAATGAGAAAATGCTGATTTTTTCGCTAACTTTTATATTAACAAATAAAATTTATTTCCACGTGGAAGTGTTGAAAATCCAGCCTGTAATGTAGAGCATAACCCAAGTAACTTCACGTTTCTCAAGCCGGATGTATTTTTGAAATCGAACATTGAATATTTCTCTCACTTGTATTCATAAAAATGCATATATTTGACATGATCAACTGAGAAAATAATTTGAATTCTTTACTTTTCATTCAGCTTATGTTACTAATATTGTTGCATTTTACAGAATAAGGAACAGAGGCTTTCCCAAAGTTGTGGAACATCTCTTGCACAGAATCAGAGCTGAAAGCCAAAAAGCCATAACAAGTTTCAGTATTTCACTTCTTAATCTTTCTGTAACAGCATTAACATATTACAAAATTTGTTCTAAGAAGTTCAGATCTTTATGGAAGACATGAAAAGAGTGACTTCCTTAGCATGAAGCCTTAATACAAAATGAAAAGCTCTGCCTGTTTTGTATCGAGCACTGCTACAGGCATCTACTACTATCTTTCTCCTAATGTCTTTGCATTTTCAATATACTTCTGATGCACTTTTGTTACATACTTAACGTTGTTACAGGTGCAAAACTGTAATTTCAATTTTGAATGCAGTTGCACATGTGCCTCAAAAACACTGAAGGCCAAAACTCTGTGCTGCTAACACAGATTGTGTGTCAACAACATTTTCCTTTGCTTGCTAATGCTTTATTGTTTCTTAGTATACATTGAAATAATAATGGTAATTTATGCAGATATTTTGTATGCATAGCAAATAATGAGAAACACCTGCAGAAATTTCCCTCCTTCTCTGAGTTCAGCAACTAATTATATTTTTAAATAATGGCTACCATTGAACACAATTATCCAAATCACTTTAAGTAATGGAATCTTTTATAGGTGTTTTTGAAATTTTTTCACACAGTTTTTAAACAGTCTTTTTATATGCCGGATAGGAGACAAAGAATGTAGTAAGCAGCTTAGTAACCCAAAAATGTTTTGGCAGCTACAAATCATACTGTGATTTCTTTCAGTCTTCTGCAGCTAATGCTTCTTTGCTGATTTAAAAAGAGGCCAGGATTTCCCCAATACTTTCTTGTCCTGATTAGCATTCACGGCTGGTATATATTAAAAATAAAATACAGGAAAAAGTAAAATACCCAACCACTTCTAGTTTAAGTGCTTGACTCAGCAAATCTTGCCTTTCCAAAGAAGAGATTTGAAAGCAAAAGTGATGATGGAAAATAGCACTCTCATGAATAAGGAACAAGGGTCTAATTTAAGGAGAAGAGTAGGCCAAATGTCTCTGAAGACTAAAATAATTGCCATTCAACAAGGAGATACTTGTATCTTCATACCTTATATTTTTTTCCCAGGTTTTAAGTAAATGGGACAGAAGTAATGGATGTTCCATGCTATACTCTCCTTTCCAAATAAATAAGTGAAAAAGAGTAAAACAAAATCACACGACTACAGCAATCAGCCGGGGCCCTGGATTTGATTCTCTGCATCTGCTTGTAAACTAGAGAAATGGGGCACTTTTAATTCAGTACATCTTTCTCATTCTAAGATTTCAAGAATGACATAACAAAAGACAAAACAGTTTTGAATATATTATATACCAACCAAACAACCAAACAAAACAAGTAAAACAAATAAACACAAACCATAATAAATGAAACAAAGGATCAGCCAAAATCTCCATACTGTTTTCTGACACTTTCTGAAGTCTAACCAGAAGATTCCCTTATTTCTCAGCATTTGTATAAGCCTACAACTATAATTGTCAAATTGATCACAACAGACCCCCCCATTAGCCTTCTTGGCAGTGAGTTTTGCAACCCCAAAGATGACTTGTTTTTTGGCTCTGGAATAAATTGATTTATATTTTTCTGCTGTAAATATAGCTTACCCTTCAATATTATTGTAATGCACATAACAAATCTCATGGAATGCCCACATTTCTGATGTATAACATGAAAAAGTTTTGGAACACAGAAGCACCCTAACACTGGGATATATTAGACAGGTTCTGAATTTTAAATCTCACTGGGGACACCCCAGCTTGGTCACAAACCAAATCTACATCCAGGTTTGTGATTCATCTCATTCATTTTCTGTTGCTACTGAAATCAAAAACAGTACACCTGGAGGTGGACAGGGATGGTAAAAATTATGAGTGCACCCTTAAAGAAAACTATTTTTCTCTAGTAATATGATTGCACAGGACAGAGAAATGTGACAATGTTAATAAGGAAGAAAATAAGATTGCAGCAACATTTATGATACCTCTATGTGAAATGAATTATTATTCTAACTCATTTCCTTGAAGCTAGACATCCATATCATATACATGTGGAAACTGATAATTCACTCTCTGAAAAGAATAAACTTCTATATGGGTTGATTCGAATGTAATGCCTCCTATTTTTTCCATGGAAACTATAACATATACAAAAGACTACAATGACACTATTTGATAGAGCAAATTCTCAGCTACAGAACACTGTTTTTCAATATAGTCACCACAGCTGGCTGATCTGTACAGATCAGGACACTCTTCATTTTGTGATGTGACAGCTGTGTATGGCTATCTGGAATGTGGCTTGTCCTTCACATTGTTGACGCCTCTGTTGAAGGACACTGCCGACCCCTCACTGTGCTCACATCCACTGTTTGATCTCCATAAGCACTCAGCAAATGTTGATGAAAGTCAATGGGTGCAATTTTTTTCACATGGAAGAATTTAGTGACACACCCTTGCTTCATATGCACTTCCACGTCAGATACCATTCTGTCTGACTACCCATTGCTGCCATCTGTCACATGGCAACAAAATATAACAGAATATTGGTGAGAAGGTTCAACCTCTACTTTCATACCACCAACATCTGCCTCTGACATCATGGGCCAACATAATAAAATAGGACGCATTGCTTCTGGAGCGTATCTCATAGTTTTGAGTTGATCATAACAAGGATAAAACAGTTCGAAGATGCACTCATGCACCTTCTTTCACTCATTATATAAAAATATTAGAAGTAATTCTTCAAGTTTTTGAATCAGTAATTCATACTTGCACAAATCTCCAAGGGATGATGTGTTGAAACATGGTAATAATATTATTATTTTCATATTTTTGGATGCAACATATTTTTACAAACATTAAGTGAATTCAGTTGTAAGAGGTGTACTAAAAATTTGAAAAGCATCAATAGTGTTTAATTTTAAAATTATGTCCATTACCTGAATTATATCATTCACAGTTTTTACATCTTTCTTACTGCTAACAACATATTCCAAGATATGCCAGTGGAATTCCCTCTTGAAAACATTTTAACATAAATTTTAATAGCTACTTTAGATCTTTAGCTTCTTGAAACTTTTTAAGAAATGGGGAGGTCTTTATTTCTGGAATTTTACTCATTTTTCTTTCATTAACTTTTAAAGCCTGGTTGTCGTACACCAGACTGAAAGAATATTTAGGATCTTGTTTCTAAAATTAATCAGAAATCAAGAAAAACAGAATTGATAAAAAAAAGTAGCAATACTGTAGCAAATATTCCATTTTCAGAAATCTTAGTCTGAAGAGTTGTGTTTTTTGTGTTTTCTATTTCTTAAATTTATTATTATTATTTAGTAGCAAAAGTATTTCATTAACATTTTCCTAGTTTTCTATTTGCAGAATCTCTACAAAATATTTGAAAATGCCAAAACATGCTAAAATCATTAAATATTTTATGTATCAAACACAATTCTAAAAATTATATCTTCTGTTCTTCTGAAATCGAGATTGATTTTTGTTGAAGTTTGTGTAAAAAGGTCTTCTAACACTATGAATCTGGAATGCAAGGAATAGCGTATCCTGATCGTCTTGATGTACATTCAAATCCTGAAAATCATATCCAGAAAAAAAAAAAACGAATTTTGTTTTCTGGGTCTCAGCCTTTTGCATATGCACTTACTAACTAGCTGATTAAACCTACGGTTTATAAAAGAGAGCTTTTGAACAGCATCTCTTCAAAAGTGCAATTCTAACCTAGTCTTGATTTCCAAAACAAAGCAGAAGAATGCTAACACACAGAATCCAAATAGATTTGTCAAAAATTAAAAGGAATTAAGTTAGAGTAAGCAGGTGCAGAAAACATATTGACAAGTTCACTTCTGAATTACATGGAATTCGATGTGCCATTGTTTTGACTGGAGAGAGAGGAAGTAACACAGTTTTACAGACGCAGGCAGCATGAGAAATAAATAACTTCACATTAAAGAAGATAAAAGTAGATGTACTTTTCCTGAAATACAGCAATCAGCATTCAAAGGAGAATGAAGATGCTGAGGGAATAGAATTCCGACATCCAGTACAGGGAATGGGAGTTACTTTTAAAAAAACAAACATTACTACAAAATCCCAAAATTGGAGCCTGGCTTTTCTATCATGCAGGACCAAACGTGATCTTAAGATGACAGAGGCTAAACTGCAAAAGATATGATCTATTGTAATATCATTTGACTAAGATGCTTCTACTAATATTTACACTGCTGTAAAGAAATGATAGATTTTTAAGATGGGATGGGGCTGAATATTTCAAACCGTACATAATATTATCAAAAACTTCCTCATAAGTAGACATTCATGTTGTTTAAACACATTACAGAAAAATCGTGTCTTCTACCAAGTGTTGGAGAAAAAAGCTTGCACTCCCAGTTACATTTGCAGCGGATTTTGCTAAGGGTGAGTTTTGTAAGGGTCATTATTTCTGCCTCCTATAAACAAATATCTTGTGCTTGACACGTGGAAGGACTAAAATGTATTTTGTAAAAAGTGCTCCGACTCTCACAATGCATTTCAAAGCTGCTGTAGCTCACGATGCCCATGAGAGGGAACCATTGTTTAACTGTTGGAGATGGGGTTCCACACTTTGGTTTCTCCAGTGCAATTTCCCTCTGCTTATCTGAACCCTGCCAAACGGGATGTTCAGAAAGTAAAAGGACAATCTCTATCCTCATTAGAATGCTATTTCTGAAAGCTAAACTGTTTTAAATTTTAACAAGAAGAATACTAAAGTTAGTGCTACTAATGGGATTTGGTGTTCTGTACAGACGGAAGCAAGTGACAGGCGCCTGATACCAAACAAGAGGCACGATATCAGAGACACCACAGCAAGAACACATTTGCTGTGTTTGGTGCTTTCTAAGGAGAAAGTAAGCTAGTTTTAAAAGTCTCACTGTAAAATAAATAAAGTAGAATACAAAAATGTTCATAAGATTATGTTGCTGTCTCGCAAGTGAAAATAATGATCTGTAACTAGTACAATGCAAACATATGTTGTGAAATATTCTTTTATACGCACTCCCAGACCACTGCAATTGGCAACTGGCAAAATAGAAGATACATAGAATGGACTTTTGAAGTTGTATGGTCTTCTGCTGGATTCTGTCCAGCTCTTACAGTGCCGGAAGTACAAAACAAGCTGGAAAAAACATACGCCTCTCTAGGGTTGCTGTTTGGTTGTTTGGTTTTTTGTTTTGTTTTGTTTTGTTTTATTTCTTTTTGCTTTTTTATTATTTTTTAGCGAAGAAGAAGATGAATAAATTCATTCCTCTTGACAGTCTCCTGATTTTATTAGAGTGTTGACATCCCTTCCTTTTGTACAATTTGGCAAGTGATCAATAGAATTATCCTTCGTGCAGGCAGCCTCAGATTGACGGTGGCAGCAGGTATAAAAGGCATAATACTAGATTAGGGTTTGGGATATATTAATAGCATAAACGGACTTCAATTTTACAAACAGGATCGAAAAGCAAAAGTAGGTGGCTAATATGACTGCAATTCATGGAAGAAAAATCTTTTAATATGAAATTAGTACTTTTGATATTTTTTTCTCATTAAATCAACTACATAGACACTTTTAAAGTATAAAGTTTTTTTAACCAACATTTTTAGTAAAATCAGTAGGCAAAAATGGTTATACAGACTGTTCTTTCCAGTCTGTATAACTTTACAAAGGTGAGTACTTCAATGAAGGCAACACACTGTATTATATTGACAGCAAAATTGAATCTCAAAACCTTTTCTGAAGTTAAAGTTTTGTGCATTTTGATTTTAAAGCTATTTTGCTAGTGCATAAAATGACTCGGAAATAAACACAATACCTCTAGAATAATTTAAATATATGTTGATTTAGAATGCCACACATTTCCTGGCCTTAATTTTGCCCTTTGTCTGAAATTAATAGTCATCAAAATTGCAGTTGCTTAACCACTGTCTCTAAACAAGAAAACATTCCGCATTTGATTAACAGAGAAACCTCCTCATCAAGATTTTTTTTCTTTTAGTATTCTATTTTTATGCCTTCATTAAAATATGCAACAAAATAAAACATATTTTAAGTAGAAAAAAACTATTACAATTGAACAAATTCTGAAATTAATTAAATAGGACAGTCCTCTAAACATTTTGTTCAAAAATGTAAAATCTCTGAACTTAAAATGATGTGAGTTAACATTTATCTTTTTGTATTAAAAAGGCTCAGCTTCTCTCTGTGCTTCAAAACTGACATATTGTGCAATAAACAGCAATCAGCCTAAAGATGCTATATTAAACAAACCAAGTTTTGTTTTGCTAAACTAAGCAAAATTAGTTGAATGCCCTAAGTAATAGTTGCTGGTATTTTTTTGTAAATTATTTCTCCACTTGTTTTTGTGTCTATGCATAAATTAAAAATCTGCTGAAATTTATTATTCATCTGAGATGTAATTAATATGCAAAATTATGCAAATTAAGATGCAATTAGGCTTCAATTCTCTAGTGGAATTTTCCATTATAATTTAATACAAAGTAATAGAGTAATTGGTGTCACGTGTAATTACGGTTACTCACGTGTACTTGCAGACGTGAAAATGGTGTGGTATATATTAGTTATCCTATGCAAATGTACAATACAGGCCCTTAACACTTGGGAACTAGGTAAACAAAGATTGTCTTAAAAAAGAAGTGAGCAATAGTGACCCTTCTTTCTTGTCATGTACCATCATTTTCAAGAGCATGAATAATTGTAATTTTTGCTGTATTTATTCCTTAGAATTTATAAACAGGTAACATGATGCAGTATGAGGTTTTTATTTAATACCTTCTTTAGGAAACTGTCTCTAGTTAAAAAGAAAATAATAATCAAAATGACAATGGTTTGGACTATGGTTTTGTTATTATACACATTACTCCAGTTTGTCAAGTTTTTAACACAAGATGTATTTCCTGTCTTACTATGATACTCAGTGACTTTCAGAAGCTTTATGATTTGCTAGTTCTTAGCACACAGTCTTGCAACACAACCTATAATGCAAAATCAGATTAATATATTTTAGCTGGTGCTAGAACATGCAAACAGTTGTAGACTGAGTATGTGTAGTGGCTGAATGAATCACACTGAATTCAAGTTTTCTGAAGTGTTAACATCTGCAGGATCAGGCTCTAAGCTCAAATGAATTGTCAATATAATCGTCTATCTGTGTTACTGCAAAATAATTTACAACGTTTTTTAAGTCATTTTCTTCTCCTGAAGTTTAATTTTTGCCTTGTACTTAATTTCAGATATATCAATAAAGTGCTCAAATCACCCAAGTAATCCAAATTTCATAATTTGTTTGAAAACTACATATCCAGCTGTATCAAATGGACAGATTACCATGCACTTGAATTCACAAAAATGATAAAGAGATAAGGGGGGCAGGGGAGGGTGGGAGGGAGGTGATATTTTTGAATGTATGGTAACAAAAGCAGAAAGAAAACAAATACAACATGAAATTATTTTAACTCCAAGTCCTAACTCATCATTTCCTCATGGGAGCAATCACATTTTGCAACATCCTAACTGCATCACACATAAACCAGTAACCTGTGTGCAAAATAAAAAGAATGATTTTTTTCTTTCTGAGTGCTAAGATGTTTTGGTTTTGTTTCAGTGCTATCACATTCTCTAAACCTTCCCCCACTCCCATACCCCTTCAGGCTGGAACTTTTGTGCTATTCACATTACAAGTTTAATGGGGATGGATCGATAGGTAGATAGGTGGGGTGAAAAGAGCAAAATTGGAATGATTTAATATAATGAGTATAGAGCTTCATTGTGCCAAACTGGTCTCCTTCTCCTTTTCATTTGCTTCTACTGCTGCTGGCTAATTATTTAAAGGAAAAGGTATCTGTGTGAGAAAATAAAACCTACCATTAGTCTCTTGTGCTGCACCCTTCCCTAGCCCCACCCATTCATCCATATGTAGCTTTTCCATTCACTCCCATAATACCACCAATTACTATGCAGTCAGGACCATTCATATTCATATTCACATCTCACTGTGGACATTTAAGCTACACTCTGAGCAACACTCATACCTTAAACTACACCTATTATACAGCTGTTGTACAATTACTGTAAATGAAGTATACAATATGGGGCTCGGCTTGTATAATAATTTGTAATCAGTGATAGGGGAAGAGTGTTTTGAGTACTTCTGCCATGCGTATCTTTTGGTCTCCTTATTTCTATCATTCTTCTCTCCCTTCCATCCCTTGGGCTTCGTTCTATAAAGGCTTATTCTGAGAGACACAATAAAGAGATTCTCATCTGGAGTAAAATGACTTCGCCCTCCTGCAACTGAACCAGTTTATGCCAGCTGAGGCATTCAGCTTGTCTGTTTCAACACATAACACTGATTTCCTTTGTATTTTTCTTTACTGAAATGGACTTTGATTTACACCGGAGTTCAGAATAAAATACATAACCTATGTATGATAAGAGGTGATGATCAGAGTAAAGATCAGAACAGAATTACTACATTACATTACATTACTAGCATTGCTAACTGGATTAATAGAGTGTTTTTTGGCTAGTTTTAGCTATTTGTCAGGTATTAGCTGCTCCCAAAAGCAAGAGATTGTAGATTTGATGGACAAAAGTGCTTATCCTGTGGAAAATCTCAAGTTGAAAAGAAAGGAGAGGATACTCAGTGTAATATTGTGTATGAGTATTGGCTATCTCACTGGTGGGGCAAAGTTTTCAGAATCTTTTCTTTGCACTATTTCCACACACGTTATTTTTGTCATTTGAAGTTACGATGCATTTATCACTTAAAAAAACCCAAAGCAAAGTCATGTGTAGAATATATTAAAACAGCTGTCCAGTGCTATCTGGAGTGTGGTCAACATCAACAGTATTTCACAAAGAGCATAATACAAGAATCTTTATGAATAGGCTAACAATTTATTCAGGCTACTTTCTGTGTCTGCTTACGAATATGCTATCATAAGACCAAACAAGTTCCACTGTTCTGAAGTCTGGATTAATTCCAGAAATTCTCTTCAACAACATAGAAAACCATTTTAATAGATAATTTAAAATTACAGAAACATTTTCAGAGTTATTTGTTCATTGTCTTACATACAATGTAACCATCAGAATCTATGAAATATGTTCTCTAATACCAGATTCTTTATGTGTGCTCCTTCTACATTAAGCACTATCCTCTTGTGTCCTTCTATCTTATTTTTCTGACCTACAAATCTTACGAACATGCATAACTTACTCTTGTGATTGCCTTTACAAGTCTGAGTTGACTGCATATAGACTAGTCACATACATTCTTTTTAGTAACTGTTTGCAATACTAGAGCCTTAGCAGATTATCCCTAAGCGAGGTTGTATGTCTTACGAATGTTCTAAAAGTTCTTTCATCTAGTGTGCTGTTGTTAAATAGAATGGAATGCTAACAGCTTTTATAACATTTTAATAGAAATTACTGTTCCAATGAGAGCCGGCTTTCTTCCTTTCTCCCTCAAAGCAGAATGTCACAGTCAATATTTTGTGATGCCATGGTTTAACTATGAACTGAGTCCTTGTTAAGGATTTTCAGCTGAATAATTGTTACTTTTCATGCAACTGCTTCTCTTATAAGCAGATTTACTGATGGAGAGGTACTATAAGTACTTCCACCTTCGTGTGCCATATTGCATGGAAGAAGCTGCATCACTGCTCCTTCATTGGCATTTTGTTTATGGAAAATTTCATCTCCCCTCCTTTCCCTCAAAATACTCTTTCCTATTCTTCTGTGTCATAGGATGGAACAACTGTTTTCCATCAGAAACTGACAAAAAGATCAGCTTTCTATTTGTTTCTGTCACTTAATATTTTTATTGTGTTTCCTTAGGAAGGTGGTTTCTAATATAAGATAAAGGACAAAGTAGAGATTATTTGCTTGCTGTCATGATACTTCTTCCCTGATGCGCTTGCACGTAGTGACTCTCATTCTTGCATTCACACACAGATACCATCCGCTTTGCACATTTCTTACAAGTTTGCATGTTTCTGCATACAAGCACATAGGAAAGAAAAAGGAGGTGGGTTAGTTCAAAGAGTTGTCAGTAAGAGAGAATACATTGTCACTTATGGGAAACAAGTACACAAACCATTCAAGCTGTTGATGATATAGAATTGTTGCATCTGTCAGATATATCAAAAGATACAGTATGAAAAAGGAAAAAAAAAGCTCTTTCTTATATGACCTTGTAGAAAGCAGGTGTTCCAAACGTGGTATGTGCCGTCATATCTGCTTCAATTCAGCCATCTCGAGTAATCAGAACCTCAAAGGTGGGTAGATAACAAACTACTTCCTCTATGTCTGAAGTACAGTTTCTCTAGCTCAGGTTCAAGGTAAAGTTATAGAGAACATTTTCTCATTCTTCAGATTAAGAAATGGGTCTGATAAAATCAGTGCTATTTAAGATATCTCCTGTCACAAGCACCAAGAGAATTACTGAAATATTCTCTGTATTAAGAGCTTTTCATAAGATTTCAAAGACCTATGGTGAATTACTAAAAAAATGTTTGTAATTGAAGATACATTTTGGATCCAGAGTTCTCACTTAGATGATTTATACACTTTAAATTGATTCTCTTTCTCTCTGTGTAGGTGTGGAGAAGGAAATATTTTTAGCCGTTTGATCACAGAAAGAAATGTGGACCACACCACAGCACTTAAAAAAGCCATAGTCTTATTAACAGTTCCCTTGGTAGCATCACCATTTTAAACAGACTGACTCTTTCCTCTCATCCTTCTGGTTCTTGGATCCTGCACCGCTTGGACCCTTCAGCTGTGTACCTGGTAGCAGGGCGCTGAGATGAACTGACAAGAATTAGAAATAGACTGTTATAAAACGTTTTCTCTAACCTGACCTTGTTAGTAACACTGATGATAACAAGAATATCTCAAATGCTATTATTGCTTCTCCTTTCTAACGTGTCCCCTAGAGAAACCCAGCCAGTGAACTTAACTCCTAGTCATTTCCATGGAATCAAGAATATAATCCAGATGACAATAGTTTCCTTTCACCTTTCTCAGCAGCACCTCATTTTGCTGCTCCTATCTTCTATTCACACTAACCAAGAGAAGATATTGGATGTTAAAATGTGTCATCTGCAATATTTCATCTTTTTCTTTAATGATCTACTACTCTTATTTCTGTCTAACAGAGTACTGTTTATTTGGTTAATATTTCATTGCTATAAAATCCCACTCTTATTCCTTTCTAACTTCTGTAGTAGTCTACAATAGAGTCATAACCCCTGATTCCAAAAACTGTGCAGTTTTGTGTTATCACTTCACTGACTTGCTTTACATTGCCATATCTTTTAAATTGTTCTGATCTACTATGAATTGTCTAAAGTTCAGATCTAGGGTTCTGTGGGACTCCAGTGTCATAAGATCACAAATGAAAATTTCATGGAAGTTTCTGTACATTTCTTGTGCAGGAAATATAGTGAGAGAGAGAAAAACAGAGAAACTCCAGCAACCACTAGAAGGGTCAGTGACTTGTGTTTGTCACGCTGAAAGGGAATGTGAGAAACTGAAACTTCAAGTCAATATTTCACTACTGATATACCGATACACAACAGAATACAATACAAGGGAAAATACAAACAACAACAAAAAAGCTGCCATTTAGATTGACTGGAACGTTGGAACTCCCCTGAAGATGGGAAGTTTAAGCTTGGGGAGTCAGGCCTTGGCAGACTTGACTTTGATTGAATGACTTGCCTGTTCTATTTTGCTATATTAAGTTGCAGAGGGGGGAAACGTGCAGCAACACCTCTTGTTATGAGAGAAGTCCCAAAATGGAAACTTCAATTTCAAATAAAGAAGGAAAATTTAGTAAGCAAAAGGCAAACAAACATAAAAGCAGGACAAAAAAAGCCACAAAAAACTTTTACAATTCAGAAAACTCTAAGACCCCTCTTTCCTTTTCCATCCAGAGCTAAATAATATGCAACTTCCGTACGAGGCCCTTTTTTCTCATTTAGTCTGCTGAAAATCTTTATTTTACCACAAACTCAAGACTATCTCCTCCTCCCCAACTGCTGATCACCACTACAACTCTAACAAAGATGCCATATAACAATTAATTGCCTTGCTTTGTGTTATAGCTCATCAACTTGTTGGGAACTAGGAAAAATGAAATAATGGGGGTCACTTCTGGAAAAATGAGTTTATTTTCATGCCAGCTGCAGAAAATGATCAAGGCTGGCTCCATGCCAGTTAAAGGGATGCGGTAAGAGATTTCCTTCTGTTTCCTTGCAGCAAAAATGCCCATCTAAAGAGGAACACATGCACAAACACACGTCTGTATATGTATGCAATCTAAACAACTTATTATTTGGTAAAATAGGATATATTTCATATCTCTTCCTCTCTTTTGCCCTCGCTTTCCCTCTATTATTTTTTCACTTATGCTAAAGCCTCCTTTTCTCATATATTTATGTTTCTGAAAATGGCTTATTAATTTAACATAAATTGCCTTACAAAGTACAAAACAGCGAAAGTGGATTTTAGAGCTACATGAACTGGAAACTGAATATTAGTTTAGAGGTAGTTTAGAGCTTACTTAGAGGTTTTAGTCTCTTGAAATCAAGGCTTACCACCTGCTTTATCTATTTGTGAAACATCAAATGATTAAAAGTTTCTCAGAAATGGAAGGAGCAGCATAAATATTTTCAAGCACTCAGCACCTATATACTGGTATTTTCACTATGTGTCTTAAATCCTCAAGGAAGCTGAGCTCTATAGTCTTAGCAGACTCCTTAATGGCACTATATGATAAGGCACTACTGTAAATCAGTTTAAAAGTAACTGATGACTGGACTCATTGCTTTCTTGCAACAGTACTTCCTTGAAACTAATTTCTTCTTTGAGAAACAAATATCAGTGTAGCACTTACTTGGACACTGCATATAGCAATGTCCCTCACTTACAGATTTCTGCCAAACATGAAACGCATATTTCATGTTGTAATTTTAGGAAATTAAAGAAAATAAATTATGAGAAAAGAAGGAAAACCTTTATAACATTGTAATTTGTGAGCTTTAATAGTAAATAATAGTAATAATAATAATAAAAGAAAAATAACCACAAAAAAATGAAGAGTAACTGATAAACAAATGAAATAAGGTGTAAAGAAGTATTAATGTTTTCATTATTTCATACTATTTCTATTCTGTTGAAACTGATTTCCATAGTAATGCAGTTAGCTCAAAATCTGTCTTTGCATATAAGGTCTCCATAGAAAAAGCAAATGTGAAAATGGCAATATTTTCAACACTTCTTTTCTTTAATAAAAATAACATGTTCAAATCTGCTTTTATTAAAACATAATAAATACCATCAATTTTTGACATGAAATCTCATTATGCACTGTAAATATTTATCACTTTGCAGAAAGAAGATTATACATTAGTTCTATTCATTCAATTCAAAACTGAGTAAGAATGAATTCATGTTTTATTTTACTTCATCTATTTAAAAAGGCCCTGTTGCTGGAAGAAAATGAAAGTACTTTTGTTGCTGCTAACAGGTAGGAACCAAGGAATATCTCAGAGGTAAGTGCTTTGATACACTGTTACTTGACTCTGCAATTACTCCCTGCTAATACAGTTTATGATTCTCATGAAGTCCCACTGATTTCAAGGGGAGTTAGTCCATGAAGATCTCCCTGGCAGACAAAGATACTAACCTTTCAGTATCTGGAATTTGACTTCAAACATGGACTGTGGTTACAAGAGAAAAAGAAAATCTGATGATTTTATTCCCCTTTGTAGCAGAATCACTGTTATATCCACTGGTGGAGTTTAGAGCACAGAAAAGGCTCTGTTCAAGAAGTTCAAAATTGGAACAGCAGTAGTATAACACAGCAGGATGAGGTGAATAGACATAAAAATTGTGGAACCATACGTTATGCCTGCCTCCACTAACCAACACTAGTACTTTTTATTACTCTTTCCATAAAATCTAACCACAAACATTTAAATCAATGCTTAAGCTTCAAATTTCTAACTCATGTAAAAAGTATGTTTTCTGAGAAATCCATTCTTGCAGGTTGTTCCTCTCTGAGTTTAAGGTTTTATGTAGATAACAATATAGACCATATCCTGTTCCACAGTCTCTGAAAGATTCTACAGGTATCATAATTTAGCTGCACATGTCCCACCAGTCTCACCCAAATCCTCTGAAGACTGCTTTTGCTAACCTACACACATTGAAGAACAAAGCAAGTGGGCTTCCTCTCCTTTTCGGGGGCACAGTCACTGCAGAGCAAAATGATTTAATTGTATACATGGAACACTTGAAACTTAGCACAAAAAACTTGAATTTCTGCAAAAACCATTCAATCATTCTAATATTAAACAAACAAGTGAAACAAACAAAGGAAATGGAGGGTCTTTCAATTGCTTGGTAGTTTGACAACAAGTTGTTCTATTATTAAAAGACAAATGTCAGAAAAAATACAATTCTGAGTGAAGTCTTGAAATAGAACAAAACGGTACTAAGTAAAATTTATTTACTTGAGAATTATGTGAGAATCAAAAAGAACTATGCATGAATTCAATCAGGAAAATGTCAAAATCTTTTACCCCATGGCTTCATGAGGATTATGGATTTTCTCTAGTGAAATGATGCACTCCTTCAACAGGGATAAGGGAGAGGAAAGCACTTTTTTTAGTAATGAACTTCAGTTCTTTCCCTGGCTATCTAATCTTATAAATCTGTCTAAGTCTTTAATTTGTTTAGGTCTTTTTTTTTTTTTTTTTTTTTTTTTTACATTGCCAAAAGCTGCCTTTGGAAGACATACAAAGACAAGATCTATTATTTTCTTTCAAGAATAAGTTGCAATGAGAAAAGGAAGAGCACAGGATAATTTAAAGCTTAATGGAGTAAGGATTGCAATACTCCCAAACTCCACTTTCAGGTTAATGAGAAAGTGAAAAAATATTGCCACGGTTTCACCTCCATTGTCCTTTATTGTAGTAACTTTAGTGCCAGCCATACAAAACATTACTGCAGTTTCCTATACCCCCCAAAAGTTTAAGAATTTGTATGTTTCCTTATGTCAAATTATAAATAAATGCCAAATCCTTAATTTATAGTTGAACTACACTAAAATTTCCCTTAAGCATTTTTGTTTTGTAATTCTGCCATTGATTCAACAAAATATGCAGGGTCCTATTACTTCTATGACTTCTGATGTCTTCAGTGAAGCTGTGAATACAGTGTATGAAAGGACGAATTTTGCAATTTACCTATTAAAGAATATGCTCTCTGAGATAATCTCTTTGAAAGATACGTAAAGTATGTAAATTCAAGAGAACTTTTATCTTCTGATGGGAGTTTCAAGATGGAAGATAATTCTACTGAAGAAATAACCTACTGGAATATATCATTGTCTATTTAAAAAACAGTATCTAATGTTTCAGTATGTTTAAAATCCATACTTACCTTGGGACATCAAATTTGCCATTAGTATTTGAGTATTTCTTTAATAAAGTGATTTTTCATGGAATCATGACTTAAATTTCCAATCAAATCTAGCAATTCTGAAATAAATTTTTTTAAAAAAAATCATCCAAAGCTGAGAAGACTAGAAACTTGTAACCTAAGTGTAGTTTTAAAAAAATGGATGAATATTTACGGTAGCTTTACTTATATCTGAAGAAGTATGTCCATACCTAGTTCTAACATGCTCAGAGAAAACCCACCTTCATTATTCATATACCTAAACAACCATGTTAACAAGTACTTCTAATTGCCATATGGAACTAAAGCTCTGAGAGAGATATTTATATGAAACAGAAACTGTAGAAAAGGATATTCTCTCCTTTATTAATCTGATGCCAACATTTTGCTAATTAAACCACTACATGTCTCATGTCACTTCCTACGTAGGTCACTGGAAGAGCAGATACATTTGGGCAACCTTAAGGATGAATCCCAGGGGAGCATCCCACAAACGCATGGTATTTAAGCTTGCAAGTTTATTAAACAAATCACAGAATATATTCCAGTCTAAATTGCAGACGTGGCATGACACAATTAGAAGATTTATTGATTCTTTGGTCCACAGATCTCACAGCTTGCTCTGGGGGCTCTACACCCACCAAAACCAACAGATTTGCTTCATCACAGCTAATCTTTCTAAACTAGTGCAGAGAAGTTTACAAAGTTGAAATTGACTTTGCTTGCTTTCAACTTTGCTTCTATTTTAACCTAACTATAAATTGAACACATTTTGTATTAGTCCCACGTGTCACCACCCTGAGTTACTGGCACCCAGCCTCCAATAGCAGAATCACTGTATGAAGCAAAGAAAAAAAATGAAATAAACAATATTTTCTTTAGATTATCTACCATCTGCCTGCATAAGTAATTCTTACCTCTAAGTAGTTTTTCTCTTCTTGTTGAGTCAGTGATGAGAATAATAGTCAGGATCTGGCCACAGATACAAGGTTATAGAAAAGGCTGGCTTTGAACTTCACTTTATATCTTCAACACAGTATGGTTATGAATGAATTATAGATTTCCCAGAACTCAGTTAAGGTTCCAAAAATTTATAGGAGTTGACTATTTCACAGCAAGAGTTTGAAAGTTTCTTTTCAACGTTTAATATTTTCTCTTACTTTGTGGCATATAAAAATGTCAATATTTCTGTCAACAGAAAATTTATCATAATTTGAGACTACATGGTAAAATCAGTATGTAGTGGAATGAATTGGATTCCTTAAGCTCCACCTTTGGATAAAGAGGTCCATGACAGTTGTTTATATGAAAATGTTACCATTAATTTGTCAATTGAACTACATAGATCAAAAGTAATACCTCATTTATTTCAATGGAAACTGCAACAAAACAACACAAAACAACAAAAAGCACAATAACACACTTTGATAGAGCAAATTCTCAGCTAAAAAACACTATTTTTTTAGCATAGTCATCACCATTAGCTATGCATTTTTGCCAGCAATGAAGAAGAGCTTACATGCAGCAACGTAAAAATCTGGCACCAGTGGAGATGACCCACTGTCACTGTTGCCACATCTGAAATGCACCATCTACTGCCTCACTGTGCTCATGTCCACTATTTGGTGTCCACGAACATTCAGCAAGTGCCGATGAATGTCAGTGGGTGCAATTTTTTCCACATGGAGGAATTCAATTCCACACCTTTGCTTCATCCACATTTCCATGTCAGACACCTTTTTGTCAGTCTGCCCCTCTGCTACCATCTGTTGCATGGCAACAAAATGTAATGGAATATTGGTTGAAAGGTTCAACCTCTACAGTTTTGCTCATCTTCTTTCTCTGAGGCAAAGAACGTTTAGGCAGTTCACTATGATAAACTAAGTGAACTGGGTCACTTAGATGATAGATCTTTGTGATTTAATACTGATACCTGTCAAATATCTTTCTGATGGCAACTGACATCACATGCAGCTGGATTGTTTGTGCTGTGATCCTATTCTCTTTCTATGGAGTTGTGTGTTGTGAAAAATGTCCCTAGCAAAGACATCAGAAGTTCAAAGGAAATTAAGAACAAAGGAAAAAATGTCTTTACTTGAGCTTTCACAGAATCATAGAATCATAGTATGGCTTGGGTTGGAAGGGACCTCAAAGATCGTCTAGCTCCAACTCCCCTGCTGTGGACAGTGTTTCCATTCACTTAATCAGACTGCTCAGGAACCCATCAAGCCTAGCCTTGAACGTCTCCAGGGATGGGGCATCCACAGCTTCTCTGGGCAGCGTGTTCCTGTGTCTCATTACACTCTGAGTGAAGAATTTATTCCTAACGTCTAACATAAACCTCCCCTCTTTCAGTTTAAATCCATTCTCCTTCGTCTTATCACTATTTACCTGCGTAAAAAGTCAGTTCCCCTCCTGCTTGTAAGCTCCTTTCAAGGTCACAATGAGGTCTCCCCTGAACCTTCTCCTCTCCAAGCTAAACAGTCCTAGCTCCTTCAACCTTTCATTATAGGAGAGGTGCTCCAGCCCTCTGATCATCTTCCTGGCCCTGGAATCTGGACCCCCTCTAACAGCTCCACAGCCTTTTTGTACTGGGAGTCCAGGCCTGGACACAGTACCCTGGATGGCACCTCACAAGGGCAGAGTAGAAGGGGAGAATCATATCCTTCTCCTTGCTAGCCATCCCTCTTTGGATGCAGCCCAGGATAACAGTCTTTCAGGCTGCAGGAGTACACTGCTGATTCATGTTCAGCTTTTTGTCCTTCAGGACCTCAAGTCATCCTCCACAGGGCTGCTCTCAATGAGTTCTTCTCCCAGTCTGTATTCCTATCTAGGATTGCCCCAGCCCAAGTGAAACATTTTGCACTTCGCCTTATTGAACCTCATTAGGTTATCAGGGGCCCACTTTTCAAGCCCGACCAGGTCCTTCTGGATCGCATCCCTTCCCTCTATTGTACTGACTGCACCATTCAGCTTAATGTCATCAGCTAACTTGCTGAGGGTACACTCAATCCCACAGTCTAAGTCATTGATAAAGATGATTAAGAGTATCAGCCCCAAAACAGAGCCTTGCAGTACACCGCTCGTGATCTCCACCTGGATGTAGAGCCATTGACAACAACTCTCTGGTTACAACCATCCAGTCAATTCTTTATCCACTGAACAGTCCAACCATCAAATCCTTATCTCTGCAATTTAGAGATATGGATATGGTGCGAGACCACGTCAAAGGCCTTACACCAATCCAGGTAGATGACATCAGTTGCCTTTCCTTGGTCCACTGATGCCATCACTCCTTCATAGAAGGCCACCAGATTGGTGAGGCATGATCTACCCTTGGTGAAGCCACGCTGCCTGTCTCAGATCACCTCCTCATCTTGTATCTGCCTTTGCATCTTTTCCAGGAGGATCCACTCCATGATCTTCCCAGGTACAGACATAAGGTTCACTGGCCTGTAATTCCCTGGGTCTTCCTTTCTACCTTTCTTGAAAAGGGAAGTGATGTTTCCCCTTTTCCAATCACTGGGAACCTCATCGGATAGCCATGACTTTTCAAATATGATGGAGAGCATCTTGGCAACCACATCAGCCAGATCCCTTCAGGACCATAGGGTGCATATTGTCCAGTCCCATAGAACTGAGCACATTCAGTCTCATGAGGTGGTCTTGGACTATCTCTGCTCTTACACTGGGAGGGATTTTGCTCCCTCAACCCCCACTTTGAAGTTCAGGAACACGAAAGACTTGGGATGGCTGAGTGGCAGTGGAGACCAAGGCAAAAAACTCATTAAGTACCTCAGCCTTCTCCACATCTATGGAGGCTAGTTTTCCCTCTTCAATTATCAGTGAGGTTACACTCTCCTTTGCCTGTCTCTCGTGATCAGTGTACCTAAATAAGCCCTTGTTTTTTTTACATCCCAAGCCAAGCTTAATTTCATATGCACCTTTGTTTTCCTGATCACATCCCTACACATCCTGACAGCATCCCTGTATTCTTCCCAGGCCACTCATCCCTGCTTCCACTGCTTATACATTTCTTTCTTTCCTCTCAGCCTTACCAGCAGGTCCATACTCAGCCATCCTAGTTTCTTGCCTCTTCTGCTTGACACTAGAATCAGGGGTAGCACAAGGAAATTTGGAGTATCTGACTGTTAGATGCATTTGCATCAGTTTCTGACCTCAGTCTCTACTAGATATAAATACAAGGAACAAGCAGCTTCTTTTTAGGCAAAAGAGACTCTTGAGTTCCAAAGGAATGAAGAGATGCTGCTCTGGATGGAGTAAGTTTTTAACTTAACATATGAGCAATTCCATTTCTTTTCTTGGTGTTCAAAATCAAGAATTTGTTTGATCGCTTTAATAAACTGGATATGAACACAGAATATCCGGCAATTCCCCAAAGCCATAATAAATGGAAATTCTCAAAGACAGAATAAGGATAAGGACAGAAGATTATCAGTCTTATTATTGTTTAACTCGATCTTTACTTTGCTTAAATTGCTCTCTGAAATAGTTGTTGAACTAGGTCTCTTTTGTTGTTGATTTTTTTTTATGTGGTTTGGGGGGAAATTGTTTTGCTTTGCTTTTGTTTTAAGAAATATAGAACATCTGCAACTGAGCAGATGTGTTTATTTACAACATCAAACCAAACATTTTTACATATGTTTGGAATGAGAGCCTTAAAGGTTTTTTTCATTACATTTCTTCTTCTGATAGCGCCAATCTTCTGAAAATGTGAAATGACCATCTTCTCAAAATTCATTTGAGCTTTTCCCTTTCAAACTGTTCAATCTATGCAACAAATATCTTGCTTTCTCCTGGGAAGCTTTTCCTTTTAAGATGTCAAATTACATGTGAAGGGCTAATTTCCATCTGGAGACCTTATCAGTGAGGATCTTTCTTCTTCGCAACCTTGGGAGTGAAATGTTTTTCTCTTGTATAACTTTTTTTTTTTTCTTTTTTTCATCTGTGGCCAGCTTCTAGAGCTGTAAGGAACTGTCTGATACAAACTGCAAATAGTATTTGCACTCATCCTAATTTCAGCTTTAAAACAAATCTGCAGGAGTTGTTTGTTCATGTTCTCTGTATATTTGAGAATTCCATCAGGCTTTTTAGAGTTTTCTCAACACATTTTTATGTGGGAAAATTATCATCCACTTTTTTTATGGTATATTTTATGTATGGTATATGGTATATAAATGTCCCTAAACGTTAGTTGAGCCATATGGCAGAAGCTGTGTAGTATTTCTCCTTTACTCTCTAATACTTATAATAATATGATGTATCAGCCTACATTTAACAACAACAACAACAAAATAAAGGTTTATCAGAAACAGAAACTGTCCTTTTTTATCATTCTCTAGTTTGATCTTGTAGAAATCACAAAGCATACTGTATTTTAGCCCCTATACTTAGCTGATTACACTGTGGTTTTTGTTGTTAATATACATCCAAGAATAGTTGAAGTATCTTAACAAGTGATATTTCTTATTGGATTGACAACTATGATATGTTCTCTTCCAGAAATCACCTATTCTTCTTTTCTTTTCTTTTCTTTTCTTTTCTTTTCTTTTCTTTTCTTTTCTTTTCTTTTCTTTTCTTTTCTTTTCTTTTCTTTTCTTTTCTTTTCTTTTC
>NC_034410.1:35357784-35384399 GCF_002078875.1 Numida meleagris | reverse complement strand
TCCCTTCCCTTCCCTTCCCTTTCCCTTTCCCTTTCCCTTTCCCTTTCCCTTTCCCTTTTCCCTTCCCTTTTCCTTTTCCTTTTCCTGGTGGCATTTCCTAGCTTCTTTCAGCACAGGATTCACATACTCATGTCAAAAAAATTACAAATATATATATACATATTTCATATTGGTAGCATGAAGCCAGAAAGTTTTCAGGTAGTTTTGTAACGGCCATATTTTATGACATAGTTTTATTTTTTCTTACTTAGGTCTTTTACTGAATTGCAAAATATCTTAAATGAGGAAATAAACAATCAAAGGATTTTCTGTAATACAGTTTCCAGCTTTGAGCTTCTAAAACTAGTTAATCGAAAAATGACCTTATTTTTGAATAGAGGGGGCAATTGAAAATCATTGAACAGACCTACCCCCTAATGATTTTTTTCTCAGACATAATTATAATAATTAGCATTATAAAGTGCTAATTATCTTTGGACACAGAGGATTTACACACCAGAGACAGAGGTCCACATTAAGTAAAGAGGATTTTGCTTTTTTCTGTAACCATTTTTTTTTTAATGAAGAGGTATAAGGACACAACCCATCTGGCCTGCATTCTGAATGTTCACATTTTATTGCTAGATGATTGTATCCAATAAAGAAAGAGATCCATTCTTAAAAACAATGTGGATTGGTCCAGCAATCCATGCCTAGTCTGTAGATCTGAACTAACTCAAGATTTTCTCCTCATCTTATTGGACCTCACATTTCTAGAAGCATGGCAAAGACCTTGGATGCACGTCATTATTGCAAAGGGTTTCTTCAGTCCTACTGAGCCCTATAGGGATTGGATTAATTTTGTCAGCAATCAGTATCATTTTCTCATAAGTTCTTCTTTATTGATGTAGCAGAAGGAAGGTTTCAGTCCCCTCAAGAAATATTGGACTGACTTTTAAAAAAAGTGCTTTATTGCCAACGATATATGTTTGAAAATCAGGAATGAGAACATCATAACAATGACATAACAAAAAATTGGAAATTATTTTTCTTTACTTCCTGTAATGTACCTTACATCCGTCCCTGGCTAAATAATATTTCTCCTATCCCTCATATTGTAAATCACTGCCTAAAACATGAACCATTTATCTCTTGCCAAAATTCTCACTGTCCTTTGCTCAAACAGGCTATACATACTGTTTTATCTGGATTTTCTCACACATGTTGGCAGTCTTTCCGTAGTGAGCACTGCTTTTTTATTCAGGTGTTATGCCTAGTTCTTCATCTATCTTCCCTAGACTTCTTTCCAGTCCCTGTAGAGAGACTTTGAGAAGTACTTTGGTCTCTCTCATTCTCTCCCATAATTCTGAGCCTCACAAGTATCACACTAGAATATCACCAGAAGTTGATATTCATATATGTGTATTTCCTACACATATCTCAGTGTCTTGCTTAATCATCACAGACTTATTTAAAAGGTTATTCTTGTTATATATACATCTGAGCTCTCATTACTGATGACTTTCTGCATGACATAAGTGAAAAACATGCTTTCTTTAAACAGAAGCAGGCTATTTGTTCCAAAGAAATTGGCAACTGCTCACAGCATGTGAGGTACTGATACATTGTTCTGGATATTAAAGGCAGTAAACAGAAAATCTATGAGAGTTATCTTTTGAGAAATGTATTCTGTTTCTGTTAGAGAACACCTGCTATCCTCCTCTCATAATATTAGGTAGGCTACCAGAAAGGAGTTAACCTTCCTAGATGGTATGAACCCACTCTTTGAACATTAGCTGAAACATTCTCCAACAGGATTTCTCTGGTAACTTTGGTTATATTTCCTCTTAAAAGATTCATTGTTTTTTCTGATTGTTATGTTGTTTTTTTTCCCTCTGGGTCTGAGCCAATGAATTCAAATTTTGTTTGAATGTTAATTCTCATGTCTGAACTCAGATGAGGACATCTGTTTGTGGTGCTCTGGCTTTTCCTCCATTTCATCTCATATTACAAGTCACTGGTCGCCTATAATCACTTCAGAAGTTTAAGCTGATGAGAATTCTAATTAAGAGTTCTTACAAAGCGTGCATTAAAAAGAAAAATTGCATACTTTCCCACAATAAGATTGGCAAAATAGTTTTGGATGCTGTTTCATAGCTCTTCTGGTTGCATTACCTAGGAATATTTTCACCCAATCAGCTGTATAGAATAAACCATTTATGTACTTTTGGAGTATGTACTTTTATCTTGACATTTAAAAATTCACTTTTCTCAATAGCTACATTGTCTCTAATACAGAATCCTCTCCTTACTCTGATGTGTAAGAATCAGCTTTCAGGAAAATGAACGGAACAGTAAATGTAGTAGGACCAAACTAATTTTTTTAAAAACATCTGCTGAATCTTAAATTGTATTGCAGTATGCTCAGATTCTCTTCAGCACATACATGCACATTCAAGTTCCTTATTCTGAGTGTCTGCCGAGTTTGCAAAGGAACTTCATTGAAGTTAATAGGAGTTTTGGGTACTTATTTCATTTTGGATCAGGGAAGAATATCACTCAGTAAAACAGAAAAGTCATCTTCTAAGACTTTCGTCATACCTGTGTCATTTTTTTTCCTATTACATTTTTTGTTTGTTTGTTTTGAGATGGTTTCTATATTTTAATAAAAATACATAGGTATAAACTTACGAATGAGAGTGAATTAAAATAATATCATATGAACAGACTACATCATACCAAGCATCTCAAACTGCACACACTCACAGGAATAATGAAAATTAAATATAACGTCTTTGTCTCCTTCCCATATGAACAATCAAGGGAGTCAAAACTTAGCTAAACCAGCAAGAGTAAATAGTTTAGCAATGAAAAATTGTTATAAAAAGTTCACAGAAAATATAAATATCCTCTAGGCTGTCAAAAGCAATCAGTTCAGCTCAATCTGTTAAATCTACTTTTAATGATAATGGCAACAACTTTTCCTTTTTATTACACTTTACATAAATTTATGAGCTTTATCCCTTCAAATCAAATATAATATATTTGTTTCTGCATCAAAGTTTAACGTTAGTATGTATCTTGGAAACTTACCTAGAAATACAAGAATACAGTGGTTACTGTAACCCTCGTCTGCTAGACTGGAAGTAGAGTCAGATTAGGGTATCATAAAACTGTTCCTAATTAAAAGAAAATAAATGATCATATAAGGACTGCACCACTTGCGATGTTTTTTCTTAAATAATTAAAAATACTTATTCATCATAGCTTCCAAGTATGGAAAAAATGCAGCTTAGAACCGTGATCTTCTCAATTAAGGCCTTTTGTACTAAGTTATATATTTTTAAATGACCCCTGATGAATAGACTGGGACTTTGCCAGTTCAATATTATAAGCAGCACATCTTTTGAGGCTTCTAGATGCTAGAAGGTTAGTTGTAGTATTTGATATTTTCTGCTGAAGTCAATGATATATGAAGGCTGCTCCAAAACTAATGCCTCCTATTTTATTATGTTGGCTCACAACGTCAGAGGCGGATGTTGGTGCAATAGCCAATATTCCATTATATTTTGTTGCTGTGAAACAGATGGCAGCAGAAAGGCAATCTGACAAAATGGCATCTGACTTCAAAGTGTATATGAAGCACAGGTGTGTCACTGAATTCCTCCATGCAGAAAAAATGCACCCACTGGCATTCATCACTGCTGAACATTTATGGAGACCAAACAGTGGATATGAGCACAGTGAGGCAGTGGGCGGTGTGTTTCAGCAGCGACAACAGTGACATGGAAGACAAGCCACTTTCCAGACAACTATGCACATCTGTCACACAGAAAAATGAAGAGTTCTTCAATTGGCTTACCCATGCAAATCAGCAGATTATGACAAAGGAACTGTCGAATATCGGCTTCAGCGTCTTTGAAATGATGGTGGCAGTGTTAAAATGTTTGCACTAGGGGGTTCCATGAATGTTCATGCAGGAAGAGAAAGAATACTGTGTGCAAGTTTGTCAGTCTACTGAATCAACACGAGGCTGAAGGAAACAATTTCCTGGATCACATAATTACTCGTGATGAGATGTGGTGTCACTACTATGAGCTGGAGTTTAATGGCCGTCCATAGAGTGGCAACATGTGAATTCCCTGTTGAAGAAACAGTTCAAGATACAGCCCTCACCAGGTAAAGTGATGTGCAATGCCATTTGGGATATCCTTCTGGATTTCCTGGAACTCACACAAACCATCAACTCTGACCAATTCAGCAGTTGAGCCAGAGAAGACAACCATCAGGCCCCGTACCAGTTTGAAGACCATGGAGAACATTGCTAATCTTGTCTGTACTGTCCTATCGCACACACCATATAGTTCAGATTTGGAACCTTTTGACTTCCATCTATTTGGGTCAATGAAAGATGAAGTGCATGGGCAACATTTTCCTAGCAACAACACTGTCACAGCAGATGTGAAACAGAAGGTCACCTCTGCTGGTGCAGATTTTTATGAGCATGGCATGCAGGCTCTCATTCACTGCTTGCAAAAATGCATAACTACTGGTCGTGACTATGTTGAAGAATAATGTTTTGTAGCCAAGAATTTGCAGTATCAAAGAGTCTTATTATGCTCTTTGTATCATTTGTAGTTTCCATGGAATTAAAAAAAAAAAAAGGCATTATTTTCAGAGCAAACACCGCTAATGAAACTTATAAAACAAAAAAAATGTTAGTGAATGCTATATACAAATAACAAGTCAATGTTATTTAATTATTAAGTGTGGTACTAAATTGAAGCAATTTAACATTATTTTGTCAGTGGTCATTCACCTTTTAACAACAGCATTTTATAAGGACTTGAATTAAAAGCTGATATCTCCATGAACTCATTGATTAGCTTACCAGTATATTATAGGAAGTATTATATACATTTAAGGCTGCAGGTATATCTGTACACATTGCATCTTGTCCAGTTTGGAAATCTACCCCAAATTCCTTTTTGTATTACTTTCGGCCTCCCAAACTCTACAGACTGATGTTTTAAAAGAGATGTTTGTTTTTTTTTGTTTTTTTTTTTTTCCACATTATAGTGTTTCCACTCACAAAGCATTATTATTACTCTGGTTCACTTATCAGAAGGAGACAGAGTACACACTCCTACTATGTTTGTGTCACTATTTCTGAAAATTAAAGGTATATCATACAGACTAAACAGCATTATATTTAACAGAAGTCTAGTTTATCAGAACTAGCTTACATAATGCTTTTCTGTTTCTGCCTTGTTTTCAGCCATTGATTCAAATCCAAATGGACTTAACCAGAAAGCTATCTTGCAATACAGTCCAAAAAACATTATCTCCATTATTTTTTTCACAATTTTCCAACTGTACAAGTTAGCACGTTTTCCTTTGCTGAATCAATTTTTATCCAGAAATTTTGTAATCAAAGGAAGCCTTCTAGTCAGCTACATATTATGCATCTTCTCTCTGAGCAGAGTTCTGACTTTCCTTCTTATCCAGAATATTTACAACTAATTTCCACTCTTGAGCTGGGAACCTGTCTTGCTTAATTGCCAATTGTAAAATCTTTGTTGTTTTTTTTTTTTTTAAATAGAATCATGAAATTAATTATTATTATACAAGAACATTTGCATTCTTTGGTTTTAGTTGTTGAGTTATGAATACCTTCAGCTTCAAAAAGTTTTAAACAGAAGTCCCTAGTCAGTAAACAGAATACCTCACAAACATTCAGTTCTGACTCAACATGTGAGGACAGAATCAATGGTAGTCCAAGCAAACGGTAGAATTTATTATATGAGGCTTTCTTTTTTAAGCAGTTAAGAAGTTGAAACCTCAGAGTATTTAGGACTGATAACTGTAACTTTTCAGAAGTCAAAACCAAAGAAACAAAAAAATCAGACAACAAACAAACAAACAGCACTTCACACACAAAAACAAAACAACATAAAAAACAAAATGAAACAACAAGAAGGAAAAAACTGTGGAAGAACTTTCCCCAAACATTGTCTGGATGCGGCAATTTCCTGGGACCAAAAATACGCAAAAACTTGAATAAGAATCCTGTGGTAAAAGAAGTCAACATTTACATTCAAACAACTGAATTTTATATAATAATTATATTTCAACATACTGTATTCTTGAGTCTGTAGTGTTTGGTTTTTTTCTTAATTTAATCCATAAACAAATTTTAAGAGCAAAGAAAGAGACTCCAAGAGACTCCAAGAAACAGAAGTCTGATAAAAAAAATAAATAAATATTTGTTGTCCATGCAGAGTCCTTTAGAACTGTTTCTTGTATTTAGAAAATACAAAACACTCTACATAATATTTGCCAATTTCAGTGTTATATATAACACAGAACACAGAATCAGAATCTTGAGGACTTTCAATACACTAAATGATATTATTTCTCTCACTGTTTTTTTTTTTAACATCTTTATAGTAGGATTACAAAGAGTACTGTAAATATATTGAAGATAGGTCCTTTTGATAATTTCTTTCAGCATTTGCTGTTGAGTGGAAGAGTAGGGAACAGGAAAATAACGTTTCTCTTTTTTTCTGGAATTGGTATTATTTTGGCCAGAGCTATTTTCCTAGTGGAGTGAAAATAGATTTTCTTCTTATAAGTCTCATTTGTACAAAGATGGTTTGAATAGATATTTCAATATAGAATGGCAAAATGCCTCAAACACTCATATAACTTAAGGATTATATTTGCCAGCTAACTATTTAGGAAGCAAAAACCAAGCAAGAAGTCCAAAAGGAATTATTCTACAGTACAGAAACTATTTTGCAATATGGTCAGTCTAGCATTGCTCCTGGTTCTTTTCAAGAGAAGGAGGTTGTTGTCTAAACATAGCTAAAAATGTGCTGCACTTAAACAATAACTCACGACAAAGAGGTAACATATGCTATCATAATACAGTGGGAGTTGCATGACACAAAGAAAAGATGAGCAATACCATCTTCCAGAGTTATAGCACCTTATTGGCATTATAAAACATATTTATTGGAACAGAAAATGCAATATTTTGGTAGAGAGATGAGATGAAGGACTGAGGCAAGTGAAATTGTTCATGAAGAACGTTCAAATTTACAGCTGAGCAGTATCTTTCTACACATATCCTGCAGTGCTCATAGTCCATCAGTAGACAGCTGTTTGAAGATATGCTGCTTGATATACAAGGAAATGATGGAATGTCATTTTTAACCTCAAAATGGAGCAAGGGTTTTAAATAATAAAATATTACAGTGCACAACAAGTACACAAATTCTTGTGCTCATTCTGTCTCCCCCATCTCTCGAAAGCATTTTATTTTAGAAGTGTTTCCTCCAGGAGGGTAATTTTATTGTCTGTCACATTTCTTTCAAATACATAATATAAACTGCTAAACTAGACTGTAGGGTACAAACTCCCATCAACTTTAAAGGAGAAAGGAATTAGGTCCAAGCTGCTATTCTATTGTTTGTTGAGCAGGAAGCTGAAAATTCATGCCTGGCAATGTCCTTATGAAATAACTCATGCTTTCACTTTTAAGCTCTTTGGTTGTTATCTGGCTTAAGGCAACTGTACTCTTTCCCAACTCCAGTAAAGCCCATGATAAAAATTGGTGAGAACCTGAGTACAGCACAGGCATTCATTGGTATTCAAGATCAATCTCAGGGAACACCACTTCAGTGATGAATTTTTACTTTTAACTAACACACCTGAAAGAATACTAGCTGGAATGTTTTCAATTCTGTCAGTGGGTGGTGGGATATGTCGGCCATTTCTACTTTCTTTTTTTTTATTTATAAAGCTCTGCAAAACTTTAAATAATGTTTCTTCTGAACAATATATATTTATATATACATTTGCATTTAGCATTTGAGGCAAGTTCAAATGATAGATTGCCTAACAGCAATCATTGTGAGACTGGTCTGGAAAAAAAATGAAAGGAAGTAATGGAAAAATGTAAAAATGTTTCTTATATTTCCCAAACATCTTCAGAGCTCCTCATGATTTTTCTTTAACTTCATCTGCAAGGCAAACACTTCTCCCATAAAATTTTTAGTGTTTAGATCCAAATCCCCTTAAAGTTCTTCTGTACCACAATCAGGCTATGCAAGTCAAAGACAGACCTAGTGTCAACACTTGCACAAGCTCTAAAATAATTAAGGAATTACACCATAATGAAACAACATATTCTCAATACCTATTAAAACTGTGGATCACAAAACCTTAGTTTCTGGAGAGCATACAGACCTGCTTCTCTTTTCATCAAGCTTTCTAATCTGAAAGAAACAGGAAAACAACAAGTTTTGTTGAAAAAAAGCAACTTTTATTGACTAGTGCAGAAACACCTGCAGATTGACACATATAATTTAAAGTAACTTTTGTGAGAATTTATGTAGGTCACTGCTGGTTATGTAGATGTGTGTGGGAGATGCTGGCCCTGATATGAACAATAAGCACATTTCTTGCATACAGTGCATAAATTGGTCAGCCACCCATAAAGTGGCAAAAAATATATAAATTAAAAAAAAGAAAGAAACTGTATAGGAACAGAGTTCAAAGGTCCTGAGAAAACATGTAAAACCCAGGTGCAACATTTTTAGGTTACCACGCCATCTTTGTAGGTTTCTATGATCTCTCTAAGTATGGGTAAGTGGTAGGTGTGCGTAGGCTGCAGTCTTCGTAAATCATGGGCATGACACCAAGCCTCCTCACAGACTTGGTGTGAACCAGCATTCCGTGCTCTGCAACATAGAACTTCAGAAAGCAAGCACTGAATTCTCTACAAAACTCTTGTTACCACATATGAGCTGTAGGATAAATGCATGTTGTACCACAGATGTGAGATAATGCCCATAGCGTGCAGTCAGTGGGGAAAGTATATATAAAAAGCAATGTGGGATAGAGGGTAGGGTGGAGATGAGTTATTTTGCTGTAACATTTAAGACAAGGTGGTGTGCCATCTTACCTTTACCACTGAACAAACTCAAATAACACTTTGCATTATCCTCTGTATCTGCAACATGAAGCAGATACTTGAAGGCTTTCTTTTTTAGAAACAACTCTTAGTATATATTAACACTGTCAACGTCTTCCAGAAACACGGTCTATCTTTCATTAATGAAAGTTTTAACATTTCTTCTCATTTTCACTAACAAATATTTTGGTACATTTTTTGGCCCAGTTTCAGCATTCTATCATTCAGAATTTGCTATTTCCCTGCAGAATTGTTCACACATGCTTCATCAGGAACATCATAGAGGAAAGAGCTCAAAGACTCATTCCTGGAAAAACTGGCTTACATAGATTTTTCTTCTTTAATAAATATTGCTGCTATTATTACTCAGCATGAATAAAATACAGCAGACTTTAATCAGTTTTATCTTTTATTCCTGGAAGTTGATAGAGGAAGAAAGTTACTACAGTTAAGTTTACTGCAGTTGAGAGGATATAGTTTTTACTAATGACAGTTTTGGGGAAATAATATTATTTTATGCAGATATGCATTAAAAATATTTTACTTGTATTTTTACATGTTTTATAAAAGGATGGCTTTATCTTATACTGGATTTAATTTTGCTCAATGTAAAATGTCTCTGTGTAACCTGGATGAAATTGTTGACTATACTAAATCCAAAAGTCCTTATCTCCTATTCCTTATTCAGAAACACTGTGGATGCCAGTCAACAAATTCAAAACAAATATAGTATCTTATAGCAAGCAACAGATGAGGAGTCACTTCATTTCTGAAGGGAAAGAAAAGCACATTCATGGTCCAAAAAATTTCTTATCTCCTCAAGCCTTGGAACAAAGAAATAATGAATCTGTAGGCTTTTTTAACAGCAGGGAAGGACAAAACCATAATAAATGCAGTGGTTATGGAACTTTCTTATAACATTCATCATAATGACATAATGATTATCAGCTGAAAATGTCAAATGTGGTTTTTAAATTGTAATTGGTTTATGAACACAGATGTCTGCAAAGAACTTACAGATCAGTTCTTAAATGTTGCTACAGTGACCTTATTAATTTTCTTAAACTGCAGTGATTTTATAGTTAGCACACCAATTTACTGACATCTAATATAAAAATACTCTGCAGAAATAATATTACAGTAGCTTAGCCTAATATAAAAAAGTATTGAGCAACTGTGTCCAGTTCTAAGCTCCCCAGTTCAAGAAAGACAGGAAATTACTGAAGAGAGTCCATCAGAGGGCTACAAAGATTATGAGGGGCCTGGTGAATCTCCCTTATGAGGAAAGATTGAGAGACCTGGGACTGTTCAGCCTGGAGAAGAGAAGACTGAGATGACATCTTAACAATGCTTGTAAATATCTGAAGGGCATGTGTCAAGGAGATGATCTTTTCAGTAGTGTCCAGCTATAGGACAAGGGGCAACAGGCACAAACTGAAGCACAGGAAGTTCCATATGAACATGTGAAAAAAATTTCCAGAATTTCTAGCATCTTCTAGATTCTAGAAGGTTATTTGTAGTATTTGATATTTTCTCACAAGAAAACTACTGAAGTCAATGATATATGAGGGTTACTCCAAATGTAATGCCTCCTGTTTTATTATGTTGGCCCACAAAATCAGAGGTAGATGTTGGTGGTATGGCAGTGTTGCACTTGTGTTTGGGCAATATATGTGCACATTCTGGGAGAAGAATTCCTTGAGAGCCGCTCTGCTGAGGACTTAGAGGTCCTGGTAGATGAAAAACTTAACATAAGACAGTAGTGTGCACTTGCAGCCCATAAAACCAACTGTATCAAAGTCTGCATCAAAAGAGGGGTGGCCAGGAGGGTGAAAGAAGTAATTATCCCCCTCTGCTCTGCCCTTGTGAGACTCCACCTTCAGTACTGCATCCAAGCCTAAGAGTTTTTGAAGCAGATCCAGAGGAGAGCCACAAGGATGATCAGAGAGCAGGAGCACCTATTCTACGAAGATGAGTTGAGAGAACTGAGCTTGTTCAGCCTGGAGAAGAGAAGGCTCAGGGGTGACCCAGTAGTGACCTTCCAGTACTTAAAGGGAGCTTATAAATGGGAGGAAAATCAACTTTTTACATGAGTAGATAGTGATAGGATGAGGGGAAATGGTTTAAACTAAAAGAGGGGAGATTTAGATTAGATGTCGGGGGGAAATTTTTATTGAGAGGGTGATGAGGTGCAGGAACAGGTTGCCCAGAAAAACTGTGGATACCCCATCACTGGAGGTGTTCAACACCAGGTTGGATGGGGACCTTGGCAGCCTGACCCAGTGCCTGATTTAGTGGTTGGCAACCTTGTCTGTGGCAGGGAAGTTGGATCTTTTAGGTTCCTACCTACCCAAGATATTCTATGACTATGGTATTTCAGTGCTAGGAGCTACTAGTAAATAAATATTCTTACTGCTATTATGGCAATAACAGACAATTTAGGTGCTTGATAGAAAACAGAAAGGAAAATATTTGGCAGACTCAAGCAAAGAACTCATGGATTCCTACCTCTAAAGGTAATATCTTCATATACAGCTGTCCTTTCCCTTTCCAAATCTTTTAGGACACTTGCCTTTCTCACATAAGCATTCCTTGTCTGTGCAAAGCCAGTAAAAGAGAATCATAGAAACACTTGTGTTGGAAAAGACTCTTGAGATCAACAAGGCCAACTATCACCTAACACTGCCAAGTCTGGCACTAAATCATGTCCCTAAGTGCCACATCCACACATCTTTTAAATATGTCCAGGAAAGGCATCTCCGCTACTTCCTTGGGCAGATCCAATGCTTGACAACCCTCTCCATGAAGGAATTCTTCCTAAGATACAGTCTAAACCTCCCTTGGTACAACTTGAGACTGTCTCCTTGTGTCCTAAGACGTGTCACCTGAGAAAAGAGACCAACACTACAACATTCTTTCAGGTATTTGTAGAGAGAGATGAGGTCTTCCATCAGCCTCCCATCAGAAAAAAAAAAAAAAACCAACCTGAGAGGTGCTTATGGATTCTCAAATAAAGCTCTTAGTTTGTATATAAAGGTCTAAATAAACTGTGTCTTTGCTAAATGGTGAGGAAACTGGAAGCAAGTGACAAAATACATGTATATCAAGAAGGAAAGGACTGTCTTATGTTGAAGACATAAGCAACTATGTTTAATGGTTTATGCTGTCTCAAGATTTACTAACATATGTCTGTGTTTTTGTACAGTCAAAAAGAATTTAAGCACTACTTCAAAATTGTGTTCCTATTTATTCTTCTATTACTGTAAGGAAACAAGAAATAAAGATTGACATCCAACAAACCTGATCATTTTCTTTTCTTTATACCTTGACATATTTTGCTACAGAAGGATTTCAATAGTGGACTTTTTTATATGCATACACATTTTAAAATATATAATATTAATTTAATGAAAATTAAGGTTGAACACAAAGAGCATACAGCTCATCCATTTTTAAATCAAAATTTACTGACAATTCTACTGAAATAGATAAGATGATCCTTTTAAACTAGGGCACATTTAGTAGGAAAAAAAATAATGAAATAGTTAACACCAAATGAAAGGGTCAGCTGCTTGCAAGATTAAACACTAACTGATTTTTATTTTTCTTCTGGGCCTCTACAAAGGAAATTTACAACAATGCTTTAGAATTGGGTGCCTTTAAAACTCTGGGCCAAACTCATTTCACATGGAACTCCTCTGACTTAATGAGGTTATATTGGGAATAAATTTGGCCCAATGGGTTTTTAATGTGGCCTGAACAGCCAACTACAAATAACACAGTGCCACTTCGTGGTGAGGAAAAAGTTTCCAGTATATGAGAGAAACTTGTTCAGGGATATAGACAATTTTTTTTGGTGCTATTTGTATTTGAAATTTTGATACAACCTCATGTGATAGCTTCCAGTTACATTAAGCTCATTATTGCCACAATATTATATGCATCTTTTCATATAAAAATACAAAAATGTCTCCAAAAAGGAAATGAAAGAGAGCCCTTGTAATTAATGTAGCATTAAGAACACTCCCTTCACATTATATCTTCAAATTATAGCCATTTTCTAAAAAGGTTAGAATGCCTGTAAAAGGCATAAATATCTTACAGCTATTTGTATTTCTTATGCTTGAGTAATGTATGTGTCACCTTACTGAAAAATCATCCTGCAAAAAGGCCTATGGTATTTCTTTTATTTAAGTATGTATAGAATTATAGCTATAAGAAAGACACCTGTACTTAATAGCATTTTAAATGGTGGTATGTAACTTGTTATCTAATGTAATGATATTCTATTCCAGGACAGAATGAGGTAAATACTAAATGGTATTTCAGTAGACATCATAAACAGTAAGTCCATAAGGATCCACAGATGGCCATGTGGTCGGTCACCTAGTTACTAACACAAGGATTCTTATATTTCTAAAGGAAGAACCGCCACAAAGAACTCTACATTTTGACAATATATCTAAAGCAAAAGATGAAATGCATTGATGTTAACAACAAAAAATAAAAAAAACCTACTGTGTGCAGAGTGGGAAAAAAATGGTCTCTTCTCTCTCCAGAATACAACAAAGAGTGGTGTAAGAATTTTTGTGACTAATATTGGGGTGTTCATAATCACTCGTTAAACCACTAAAGCTCCTTATCTCTGATTGGGTTAAACATTCTTTCAGCAATCATTTAGCTGCCATTCATGCTTAATCCTTCTTTTTATACTACCACTGAAATTTATTGTAGGAGGACTTCTGTAATAATTCTGAAGTTATATTGTTGATGAGGTTTACACTTTGAATGGGTATATACTTAGCTATAAAATGCTTTTGAATATTTAAAATGAAGAGACATAGAGTTTGCTTTCCAGAAGTCCTCTACTCTGCATTGTTAAAATTTACAGGGAAGTGCCCTCAACCACTCAGTAATACCTTCTGCCTACTTCCAAGTATCCACATGGCTACTCACAATTCTTAGTGAGGAGGAGAAGCAAACTAAGTTTTTTTAGTGAAAACATACACCTCTAGAGCATCCTTTGAGAGGACAGTACAGGACAGTAGGGAAGATGTATCTGGAGAGGCAGGGCTACATGTGCAGTTGGTAGAAGACTGGGAAGGAGTTTCAGTGAATGCTGCAGTGGTAATGATGACATTTAAATATCTTTACTTTGATATATTTATACCTGAAAGAGCTCTCCAGAGTTCAGACAGCAGTGTCAGCTGTAATTTTTTGCATCCCAATGCTTTCTATCAGAGTTCAACATCCTTGTCCTGTTAATGTATCCATTCTGTAGAAGTTCCTTTGAATAGCAGCCCTACTATTTGGCTCATAATCTACTCCCTCTGTTTGGTAACATCCACAAACTCGCCGACAGTGTACTCTGCACTATAGTGTAAGTGATTCATAAAGGAGCATTGGCCCTAGCATTTATCCTTACGGGCACCATTAATTTGACTAGTTGGACTTTCTCCTTTCGATCACTATTGTTTCAGCTCAGCAGTCCAAACTATTTTCTGATCACACAGTTGCTCAGATATCCAGCCCTTATCTCACCAGTCTGGCTAAAATGATACTGCGGAAGATCATGTGAAAGACCTGGCTGAAGTGAGAACATATCACATCCACCACTCTTCTATTCACAAAGCCATATATTTCAACATAGAAGGCAGTCAGATTAAGTTTGATTCATACTCAGCAAATCTACACTGACTGCTTCTAATCACCTTGAATTTCGTGTATTTAGAAATGGCTTCCAGGAAAGGAAGACTTGTTCTATAAACTTCTGCAGGGCTAAAATTTAGCTGAATAGTTAACTATTTACTTGTTCAGGTTATAAAATGTGAAATCCTAGGGTTTATTAGGAGACATGAAAATTCTTTCAGGATTCTTTTTACTTAAAACATTGTTGTGGTTTTATGCCTTTTTAGGTATACTTTATAAATATTGAACTCGAGTGATTTTCCAGTGTCAACAGGTCTTAGAACCTAGCTTTATGTTGAAAAATATACTGATTGATTTAAAATGATTTCAAATTATTTAACTGTGCAGTATATTCATATCACCTTAAGTATATTTCATTTTAAAGAAAAACGATTCTTGATGATTTACATGACAAAAAACTATGAAACAAAACTATATAACCTTTAAAAGCCTACACTAGTTTGGCTAAACTTTTTTACATGTGTTGTTTGAAATACGTTAACTTAGAGGAATGTAAAATTTTGAGATCTGTTAGCTGAAATAAGGAAGAAAGATTTCCTTCCATAGGTGTTTAAACATTTGTTTAAAGGCAGTCTTAATCCCAGCATATCCCAACATTTTCCTTCAATAGAGAGGGATATGAAACTACCTGAAAAGTCAGAATTGTTTTAAGATCATCATGTGCAGTGCTAGTAGAGCAAAAATGTTCCCTTGGATTTTGTATTCATGTAACCAAGATCTTCAAACATTACCTCCCCACTGCCCTGAAACCTTTTCAGCCTCCAATCATTTTCAATATCACAGGCTCTAAGCATTTAAGTTTTTTCCTCTACGTTTCCCCAACATACTTCAGAATTATGAAAAGTGATATCCATTAGTTCTTTAACTGATATGAGAGTCAATAAACACATCATCTACGCAGACTTAACACACATGAATTTCTGGGCACTGATGAGATGTACCCATGAGCGCTGAGGAAGCTGGCAGAAGTGATTGCCAAACCATTCTCTATCATCTAAGAAAGGTCATGGAGAATGGAAGTGGTGTCTGAAAACTGGAGGAAAGCCAATGCCAATCCAGTCTTTAAAAATGGGCAAGATGGAGCCAGGAAACTATACACCAGTCAGCCTCAGCCCTGTCCCTGGGAAGGTGATGGAACAGCTTATTCTGGATGCCAACTCCAACCAAGTGGAAGAAAAGATGATTTTCAGGAGTAGTCATCATGGATTCACCAAAGGGAAATCATGCTTGACCAATCTAGAAGCCTTGTATGATATCATGACTGGCTGAGTAGATGAGAGGAGAGCAGAGGATGTTGTCTACCTTGACTTTAGCAAGGCTTTGGATACCATTACATCCTCATAGGTAAGGGAGTGGACAGTGAGGAGGATTGATAACTGGCTTACTGGCAGAGCTCAGAGGGTTTTGATCAATGGCACAGAGTCTAGCTGAAGACCTGTAGCTAGCGGTGTTCCTCAGGAATCAATATTGGGGCTGGTCTTGTTCAAAATCTTCATCAGTGACATGGATGAAGGCATAGAGCGCACCCACAGCAGTGTGCCAGTATAGGTTAGGGGATAACTTGCTGGAAAGAATGTGGAGCTCTGTGGAGAAAGATCTAGGTGTCCTGGTGGGCAACAGGTTGACCACGAGCCAGAGTGTGCCCCTGTGGCCAGGAAAGCCAGTGGTATCCTGGGGTGCATTAAAAAGAGTGTGGCCAGCAGGTCAAAGGAGGTTACTCTTCCCCTCTACTCTGCCTTGGTGAGGCCACACCTGGAGTGGAGCTTTGATGTGGAGCTTTTGGAGAGGGTCCAGAGGAGGGCCATGAAGATGATCTAAGGGCTGGTACACCCCTCATATGAAGACAGGCTGAAGGAATTGGGCTTGTTCAGCCTGGAAAAGTGAAAGCTACCTCATTGTGGTCTTCCAATGTTTAAAGGGCATTTATGAACATGAAGGAAATCAATTTTTTACATGGGCAGATAGTGATAGGTCAAGGGAGAATGATTTTAAACTAAAGGAAGGAAGATTTAGATTAGACAGGGGAAATTTTTACTGAGAGAGTGATGAGGTGCTGGAATAGGTTGCCCAGAGAGTCTGTGGATGCCCCATCACTGGAAGTGCTTAAGGCCAGGATGGATAAGGCTCTGGGCAATCTGATCTAGTACTTGATCTAGCAGCTGACAACCCTGCCTGTGGCAAGGTGTAGGAACTTGATGATCCTTGAGGTCCATTCCAATCCAAGCCCTTCTATGATTCTATGATTCGATGATTCGATGATTCTATGATTCTATGATTATACGATACTGGTAAACAGAGAGGTTCTGCCACACCTCAGTCAGAAGACCTGACTCACATGTAGCCTTTAACTTGAAGGGATGCTTAGTCCCTTCAAGTAAATTAGATAGGAAAAAAATATGATTTTTAGCTCTCCTATCAGTAAACAGCATGTTTAATTTTACCTGCATAATTATAGAGAAGCTAAAAAGATGTCATGATACCAGGCCGGGTCATCTGAAATATCTTTAAATACTATCACAAAGCAAAGCACATAGAGTATCAAGGCTTAGCTTTCAAGTTACAATTACAAACACAGAATTAGTTCTTCTTAATTTTGTAGATACCAGGTCTGCATACAGCATTAGCCATTTTCCAGTACATTTCCATTAGTAATGTCTTTGCTGATTAGTTTTTTTCTAAATTAGCATGTTTATCCATTAGCATATCAATATTGCTGCCAACCATCCTCTTAATTTTTAGTTTTCTTGTTGCAACAAAAAAAATTGCCAATAAAAGCAAGCTTTACTTGAAGCCTTAATTAACTCTAGTACAATTCTTTTTTCTTTCTTTTTTCAAGCTTTCTTAATAATGATGTATAATATTGACTCAGATTACAGATTTGTTTTTCTCACTAACACCACTCACTTGAATAATAAAAAACTTCATATTTTTTTGGTTTGGCACAGATACAAACTATAGTATTTTGCACAGTTTGGAGATATTCTGAAGAAAGCTTTTCTTAAAGAGGAGCAAGTCAGTATCATAAAGTCAAAATTGTTTTACGTTATTTCTGAAGTTCATCCTAAGAGGCTAAAGAAGAGACCATTACACGTAAACATAGTGACCTATTCTGATGTCCCTTACATTTTTTTTACAATGCTGCTTCCACATTTATCTGCAGTGATATTTCTGATATTGTCTTGTATGTGAGAGAAGAGCTTGTCCAGATTCTTCCAAAATACTTTTGTTCATATTCCCCCTTTTTATATTACATCTAATTTTCTTCATTGTTTTGATGTGTTCAATTGTACTCATTTGAAGTCAGTCACAACAGAATAACTAACAGTGTTTAACCGGAATATACAGAGAGCTGGATTGAATGTACAGCATAGCCAGCTTCTACTGTCTACACTGTTATTCAGGACAGATACTCTTGTCTGACATAATTAAATCTTGATAGTAATTATTTCTGCTGATTCCTGGTAGACTGCTGTTAAAGATATGCTTATTCACTTTCAAATATGCTATCTTATTAAATGAAATGCATGTCAGTAACTACAATGCTGCACTTTTTAAATTTGGGGTTTTCTAAAAGTTGTTTAAAAACGAGAAGATAAAGTTTCTCTCAAATGATCCCCTGCGTCTGTAAACCAGGAGAGCACAGACAGTGTCTGAAACTCTAACACCTGATGAGAGAAAGAGTGAAAGAATGTTTGTATGAGCACAGCATAGCGGATTGAGAACTTTTTTTTCTTTTTTAACTCAGTAGGTCAATCTGTATTAAGTTATTTGAAAATGCTAATTCTTACTGTTCATTGCTGTCTTCTTCGAATAACAAGGTCTCTGAGCCATATTGTTGAAGTATTTCATATGAAATGGGTACTTCCTATTTTATTTTAACTAGGAGATGGGGAAACTTCAGATGATAGTCAAGCTAAATCATTAATATTTCTTTCTGCTCAATAAAGTCATCAAAATGAGACAAAAATAAATACAGAATAAAGTTCAGAAGAAACATAGAAACCAAATACTTTCTGAGTTATTTCCAATACTCTTAAGCTGGATAACAACAGTAAGATCATATCTGCCTAAAATATCTGAATATTATCAAAGACTATCTTTAAAATTCTCCTGTATTCACACCTAAGTTCATAAAATATTTTCACAATACAAGTACATTTACCATGAGCAAATGTTTAAACAAAAGAACTAGGAATCTTAATGAAACACCCGCAGGAAAATGTTTAACTTTGCCCTTAAGTTTACTTTGTTCACTAATAGGCTTCTATTTCTAGTAGTGAGTAGGAAGGATAGGTTCAATGTGTTAATAAGAAAAAAGTAATAATATTTAATTAATTCTGGCTGAACACACATGGTTTAATATACTTGGCAATATCATTCTATCACATGATATGATAATTTAATGGAACTTTTTTATTTAAATTGCTGGCAAGTTTATGAAATTATAAAGCAAATAGGCCATGCACTTGGGTGTAATTGACTGTATAAATGTGTCTTATACTATACTGTTGGCAAATTAGCCAGTCCCTGTCACAGAATCAATTATTATCTAGCTATATTCTGCAAACACAATAGCAGAAATATAGCATTTATAGAAAAAAACTCTACAATTGTTAATCTTACATTGTGCATCTTAAAGTCAGGCAATAAACATTCATATACTGTATAATCATCTTATGATAATGCTGCTGCCAAATGAGTGCACATTTAAAGATTCCTTGTTGTTGAAGGAATTCCATAAGTGGAAGTGGAAGCGCTGGTTTTGTTTTTATTTATTTTTTCCTCCTCGGATCAGTGAAGTGAGTAATACATATGTCAATGACTCAAAAGATAGAGGGTTTGACTACATGACTCAATTTTCCAATGCTACTTAAGGGACTTGGACACTCAGTTTCTCTTTGTAGTGTATCCACTTTAACACATACCTAATGACATCTTCAGTAATCTGAGATCATAGATCTGAAGCATTCTCCATGTTTATAATACATGCAGTTGTTAGATCAGTGAGGGATTCTGAATGAACTGAACATTCAAAATATTCCTTTTCTAGTTCTCGTAACAACATGGTCAAAGTCATCTATATCTTTTATATATCTCCCTACAAGTAGGCCATGTCTAAATTATGAGCAGTATTTAATGTAACAGCTTATTGATGGTGTAAAAATAGAAGTGAAGATGATAATCACTTCACTAAGGAACTCAAAATCTGCGGTTCTTAAAGAATATGTAAAAAGCATAGTTGTTCTGAGCAAACAGGAGTGAAGAAACCTCTCCTGCCACAACATGAGCATTGTCCTCTATTTCCTCATCCCAGCTGTGCTAGGTCTGGGATCTGTAGGTGTATGGACTATACGAACTGTGCATATACAATCAGTTTCACAAGGTAGATGTAACAGTACTTTTCTCTAGAGAGAAGCTGAGTGCAAACGTGCAGGCAGATGGTATAGTTCTACTTATGACTGCTTTCATGTACACATATGTGGGTTTTTACCCTATGATCATCACTGTAGGTACAAAGAGAAGGATGTTCACTGCCATCCAGGTGCACAGAACTACAGCTTATGTAAACATCACTCAACTATCTCATGTACCAAAACAGTTCAGATATTATAGCAGACTGCATAAGCCCAACAGAACACTGACAGGTTCTTGGCAGCTGACGCCCACACTGCTATGACTTCAAGACTGCAGAATCCCAAGCTATATGATTTAAAGCTTGCTTAGGGATGCCTGCACATACCTGTGAACAGATGCATTGTAGATATCCCCAGCACTCTTAATGACATGCAGAAAGCAAGTTGTTGCTCTGCAACTCTTTAAAGTATCTTTACAGCACTTATGTGGGAAAACACCACCATCCAGCTGAGAGTCATCAGAAATATTCTGTTGTTCTAGGGCTCCAAAATCAACACTCTTGGTCTCAGCTCCATTATTTACCTAGACATTATTCTTTCCATGGAACCAAATTACCAATACCAATTTGAAAACAAATCTTCCAAAAGGGAAAGTATCAGCCATGTGCTTCTGTCTTAGAATTAGCCCCACTGAGGACACTCACAAACATGTTGTGTATATTTCTTATGAAAACCAACTGTGATCTAGCTAGTAGTCCTCTTTAAATAGTACTGTTTCCTGTAGCTTGAAAGTAAAGTGCATTCCTTCATATTCAATATGCATCCTTCATATTACAAGCCTATATCAAGGTCTTCCCTGACTCTGACTGTTCTTGCATGTGATGTTCCCAGTCAATCAGTTCTGAGTTCTAAGTTCCAGGCTCTCATCTAAATTCAGATCTGAAGCTCGGACAGAGTACTTATTCTGTATCATATGTTGCCATAAACATTTAAGTTACAAGACTGAGGAGAATTCTGTCCCAAGCTTCTCAAACAATAGCTGCTGAAAAATAAAAGTAGGTTTTGTTTTACTGAACCTAATGACAAAGGAGCAAAAATGGATAATTTCTGTCAAAAACAGAATTTTTCAAATCTTTTCTCAGTTATGTTCTAGTTCCATATTCTTTTTCACCCTTTTTGATTCTTTGTGGTGGAAATTTCTCATTACTTTCTATTTTAGTGGATTTCAGTCCTTTTACATGTTGGTAATGTAATATTGAACTCTCATGCAAAAACAACAATTGTAACTGTATGAGAAAGAGTAAACATGTCAAGATTGCAGAGCAGTTAGATCACAACTTAAGTTTTAGGAAGAACAAGTAAATCTCAATTACAAAAGGGTAAATTTTGACTATGTGATTCAACACTAAGAATCTTGGGGGTAATGGCAAGACCCTGCACTTTAATTTTTAAACTGTTTTATTTGATAATGAGAATAGAAAACAGTTTACCATAGTCAATTCTGCTACAGTATGGCTTGGACTTCCTACTAAATAACTTGAAAGTATAGGGTTGAAAAAACATACAGTGAGTTTATTGTCAGGAATGACAAATGAGTGAGATTAGAAAAGAATAGATGTATGCAAATGTAGGACCTTTATTTCAGATTTTTCTTCTGGGTCACAGAAATGAGTTTTGTTTGAATGAATGATTGAATTAAAAATCCTATTTTCCAATGTCACAGCACACAAAACAGTTTAAAAACAACAACAGCAACAAACAGCCAAAAATCAAACAGGGAAAAAAAAAACCCACAAAATGACCACTATTTCATTGAATAGAAAACAGTGAAGAAATGAAAATAAGGACTCAATGACAATTACAGAGCGTGGTCAAGCAATGTTTCAGAGAAAGGAAATGAAAAATGCAAAGAGAAGATCAACAGCCTCTTCAGAACAACATTTTGGTCATCCTGAACCAGACGTCCTGGCTGTGCCCCCTCTCAAATTCTTGTGCATCCCCAGCCTCCTCATTGGCAGGGCAGCATAAGAAGCAGAAAAGTCCTTGACTGTGTAAGCACTGTTCAGCAACAAGGAAAATATCCTCTTGTTATCAATACTAGTTTTGTCATAAATCCATAACACAGCTCTGTACAAGCTACAACAAATAAAATTAACTCTATCCCAGCTAAAATCAGGTCATAAACATAAAATCCTCTTTTCACAGAGATGTTATCAAATACAGAGATATAAAAAATATCTTCCTTTGAAAACTGGAAAAAAAAAAACAACTTAAGTCAATGCAGACACACTATATTTGGGATCATTCAACTTCAATTAGTTCATGTTGTGTTTATGTTTCAATGTTGAAGCAACCATCTATGAAATTCTGCTTTACTTTTTCTTGTATTTAAATTAGTGGGAGTGTTATAAATAAAATACTGTTCAAGGAGGTGTATAAATAAATTGGTATAATTAGGTGACATATTTAAGGTGCCCACTGCTGTTCTAGACATATTTACACAATTGCCAGGGCTAAAATAATTATTATTATATGTCAAGATTTCTTATGTAAAGGTTGATAGTTCCTTACTTTGCATAGCTCGCTCTAAGTATTTGTTTAGAAAATATTTTAAATTCTGAGCATAAAATGACTACACACAACCCAAAGTCTTCTTAAGCAAACTAGCAGACAAAATTTACCACCCTAGAATTCCAAACCAATATTTTGTCCAGTATTTTGAAATAATCATTCCACTCAGTATCCACACTCCCTACACTTTCATTTTTTTCTGAAAGACCTGTGCATGACATGCAAGTAACCGCTTTGTGAACTGGAGAGTCTAAGCACTTCTCCTTTAACAAAGTATATATGATTGAAGAAAAATCCCATTAGACTGGATCATTCTTTTTTTCGGTAGTTGTTTTTATGAGTTGGATTGTGATGTACATGAGTACTATAATACACTTAAGCAAGAACCCAAAAGTAGAGTATTAAATCTTGTGGAAGTTCAGAGAATATGAGTTTTAGACTACTGGCTCAGAGATGCAACTCAGATTTAGACTCAAACACAGTATGACAATAAGTATGGTGAATACTTATGTTTGTGCTTATCAAGTAAGAATTTATCCAGATACCTTAAGCGCAAAAGTTTTATGCCAAAGAGGAAAACTGCATTATTTAGTTTCAACGAATTAATATAAAGCATTATCGCAGCACAGTTGCAATAAGTAAGATATTGGAAGACATGCACAGGAATAAGTATTTTATAAACTTTCTAAGATTGTTTAAAATCAATGGGAGAAATTATTCATTCACTATTTATGACCTTTATTGCCCTTCTATTTTCTCCTTTTCTCCTACACTTAAGCCTCAAAATTTCTCTTTTCCTCAAATTAGAAGGTAAAATTCTCAAGTGATCTTTGCTGCCATATTGGCAGTCTCTTCCCTGGCAAGGTCTTTGCCCAGCTGCTTGTTTTCTTCAGTTGATCTCCCTTGCCTTCAGAGACCAAGTGGCTCTTGCAGCTCCTTGACGCTCTACATGCATAGGAAAGTTTCAGAATTTCTACACAGGATTAAAAACAGTTCTTAAAAGTCTTCCAGATTAGACAGAAGTCCTACCATGGATCTGCATGTTTTTCCCAGGTGAAGATAATAAGAGTTTTGCTGTGGAAAATGAAAAGTCGTGTATTGCTATTGCTCCAACATCTCTTTTTTTCCATCTGTCATATACTTCAAAATAACTTTTTAAAACTGGGAGCCATTGTTAATGGGAAACATTAAAAAAATTGACACAGCGTAGACTTCCACAAAAATGAAGTTTCGACTTCCTTGTCCTTGTTTACCAGAAAAAATACTATGATGTCCATACTTTCAATTGTTCCTAAATATGTAATTGTAAAACTGTTAAGTTCCCTGGGGCAGAAACACTCTTCCATTATATTTTGTGGAGTACCTTGTAAAAGGGTATCACACTCTCATTTGGTCTGCAGGGAGTACTGCAGCAAAATGAATAAGTAATGCTTTCAGAAATGACATCAACCATAGAACAAGATGCATCACCTACTTCATAGAACAAAATTGCTATAAGTGTCAGCAGGATAAACTTTCACAAGCAACCAGAAGAAGGTAAATTCAAAGCAAGCAGGGCAGTCCACACTGGTGGAAATGTGTACTCTAAGGAACTGAAAGTTGCATATATTTTTATGTGTTTTAAAATGTAAGCTTGTAGGTGGTTGATTATTAAAACAGTCAATATTAAAAACAGATATTTCTATTTTTGTGTAATTATTACTAGTATAGGTTAAAATACAAAGGTTGTAAATGTATATTTATCAAAATAAAATTTGAATAAATATGTTGTCTGTAAGCATTTAAAAATGTTCAATACATTTTATCATTATTTTTAAAATTATATTTAAGAAAGAGGTTACTATAAAAAAGTGGTTTGTAATATCAAGTAGTTCGTCTTAGTCAATTTTTCCCATGTGAGTAATAAATCCTCCCTATTTGCCAACTCAGCCAACAGATGTGCTTGACTGAGTCAGGAGATTTGATAGCCTCTTTGTAAAAATCTATTACAGAGTAGATCAGCATGTCCATAGTTTCAGGGTTCTGCATCAACTCTTTATCTTCTTCTGAAATGACCTCACTTGAATATGAATCAGGAATTTCATCAGACTGGTAAACAGAACTTATATTTGCTTTACTTTCTTCTCTAAATTATTAAGCAATAGCTTGCATTAGGAAATAGCGGAACTCTCCCCTATACAAAAGATCAAACTATAATGATTTTTAAATTGGCATCAATCTCTTCTGTGAAAGTACTAAACACTAGTAACTCAAACCTAGCCTATCTAGAACAGAAATACGTCATTACAGCCCAAGTAAGAAACAGGATGTTGTCTGAAACACTTAACGGTATCACAGATTAAGCATGACACATTCATTGCCAACCAAAACCCTTCACTGCATTAGAGTTTCAACTTGATTTCTCTAAGCTTTACCATTGTCTTCCCCCGCTCCTTTATGTATAGATAAGATTACTCCCTAAACAAAATATTGAGCATTATGAGAAAGGGGATCTGATTTTTTAAAATAGGTAAGCCAGGATACCAAAAAACAAATGCAAAGATATACAATAAATAGAATCTACTATTGATAATGTCCTTAACTAGGAAGTCCTGTGCTACCCTGAAAGGGCAACTTCTGATGACAGGAAGTCATTGGCATTTTCAGCTGTGTTGGCTTTATCAAACGTACTCTACTTAGTAAGTGTGACGGACACTTCATGTCAGGGATTTTGATGCCATTCAGGCTGATGGGGTTCAGAGATATATCTTCTTGCTTCAATTGGGAGCAAAGTGTACAAAGAAATTGCATGGTCACACTGTTCAAAGTTAAATGTAGACCAGAAGAGAAAAAAAGTTAATGTGCCTCACTGCAGTATTTGCTCTTAGCATGCAGTTGCAAGCTTTGAAAGTCCTGTTTAAGTATCTCTTTTTTAAGATAAATACCTATTAAGTAATGTATATGCACAAGCTGAAGTGTTAAATGGTTTGTTGAAACCTATTAGAGTACACAAGATGATAAACATAAATTATAGCTAATATACTGCACCAGTGATTTTTAAACATAAAAATTACTGACACTGTAAAAACACACTTGAGTCATCGTAGCAGCATAATAGCACTAATCCATGTTTATCCAACCGTGCACTTTTCAAAAACAACACAAACCTCTAATAAATGCTTTGGCTTCACCTTGACAACTTATATGGGTTATTGCCTCGTTCATGCCTGGATAACCATGTGTTATGACTTAAATGTTCTTTAATATCAATTTATGCCTTGAAGAAAAAGGATTGAATAACATAGTGTACATATGGTTCAATTTATTACAGCAAAACAATCATTTTAGTTTGAAGATATTTTCTCATGGTGCATATCACAGAAATCTTATTCAATAGAGCTCTCAATAAACCAGATTTTTTATGTCACAATAAATGAAACTAAGGCAGCTAATTGTTGCTAAGATTCTAAATAGATGAGTCTATTTGGCTTTCTTGTCAATCAAGAAATAAATTCCTTAACACTTGTATTTCTGGATTCTAATGTCTCTAATTGGATTTTACACTATCTGATTAACGATGTAGTTTATGGACTACTGTAAAAAAATCTAATACTTAAAAAGTGAAAGAGGAAATTGTGGGTTGTCAGCATTTATGGAAAAGGCCAAGACAACATTGAGTAATTTAGTACTTTTGCAAAACGGCAATGAGAATCATAAAACCTGGCCAATCATGCCTCCTTTGTGTTAATCTAGTTGTGTGTCCATGATAAAAAAAAGACGCTGGAGTTCTATCATAAAGAATATTAAAATGTATAATAGTCTGTACTGAAAATGAATTGCAATTTCAGGAAATTTAGAGAGAGAGAAAGAAAGGAAAGGAAGGGAAGGAAAAAGAGAGAAAGAGAGAGAGGAAGGAAGGAAAGAAGGAAGGAAGTGAGGAAGGAAGGAGGGAAGGAAGGAAGTGAGGAAGGAAGTGAGGAAGGAAGTGAGGAAGGAAGGAAGGAAGGAAGGAAGGAAGGAAGGAAGGAAGGAAGGAAGGAAGG